>NC_077232.1:3761360-3873632 GCF_027887165.1 Monodelphis domestica
TTTGTTGGATAGTGCCCTAACAGTTAGTGCCTCTCTGTGCAGCCTTGGAGCTGTCCAACTTCTGTCCTTCTATTTCTTGGCTAGCACACATGGACGTAGACTCCCAGAATCACCCAGAAATCCAGACGCCCATCAGGCGGTGCCGGCACAGAGGAGCATGGCGCCCCGCACCAAGAACCTCTCTCCAAGCTTCCCATTGCAGAGGCTACGGAGCAACCCGCCAGGACACCTTCTCGGAGCCGGAAGGGACCGGAGGGCCATCTAGTCTGCTGTGTCCCTGGAAGAGGACCTCTTTCAAAGCGTTCCAAACAAGAGATCAGCCTGCTTGAAGGCTTCCAGTGAGGGGAAGCTTACTGCCTCTCCAATGATTGCTTCGCCCTTTGGGACAGCTCCCTCTCGGATAGGGTGCTAAATCTTCTTTGTACCTTTCCAGTGGATCCAAGCAACAGCCCCTCTTCAGGCCCTCTGGAAGCCAAGCAGAATGCTCACTCAGGCAGCAAACACTTATTAAGCACTCACTGTATACGAGTCATCCTGCTACAGGCTGGGGATAGAAAGACAAAAACCATCCTTGCCTCAAAGGAGGTTACATTCCAGTGGGGGTGGCGGGGGCATAAAGCTAAACCTTCTTCCATGACAGCCCAGCAAATGTTTGAAGACGACCGTTACGGCCTGCTCACATAAGTCTGCTCTTCTCTAGCTCCCCAGTTCCTTCAAGCAGTCACCACCCCTGTGAAGGGGCTTGGCAGGCTGATGTCTAAAGACCATCCAGACCCAGAGTCCTGCAGGCTCGTAGAGCGAGCACAACTGGTTCTTCATGCCGGCCACTGGCAGCCCTTTGGGAAGGCCTCCTGGTACCGTCCCGGAGCTCTGGGTCATTTCAGAGGAAGTCCATCCCCATCCTCTCCCAACAATGGCAGCTTCAGCCTCTCCACGCTCCTGAATGAACGTTGTCTGGCCCGTGAGCTCTCCTGACTCGTGTGCAAGTTACCTCAAGGCTGGGCCTCTGGGACGGAGGCTTGAAGAAAAGATGTTTTTCCCGTTAGTCATCCCAGCAATAATGGCGCGGAGGCTAAAAATACCCGAGTAAACAAACAAAGCGGGTCAAGAATCCAGCTCTCATGGCACAGCCGTCTCGGGCACCTAGAGGCCAGCGCTTATTACCAGGGAAATTGGAGTTTGTGTCCTCTGGAATGCTGCCTGGAGGCAGATAACGGGCGTCTTGGCGGTGCCCGGGTGTTTCACTCCAATCGCCAGGCCCAGCAGGAAGCTATTAACCCTAGGTTGAAGGCTCAAACTCCCTGATCCCTGGGACTTGGCTCTCTGCCTCGGAGGTAACTTTCGGGCAAGCCATTCCCCATGAGCCAAAGACCCCAGGGATGACTTCGAAGCCATTAAGGGATCTGAGGCTGGGTGGTGGCTCCACTGGAGCTCCGGTTTATGGTCCTGCCTCAGTTCTTGTACCAGACAGAGCTCTGCTCGGAAACACAATTGCCAGCTTTTATTGGGCGATTGCTATCTAGCGCGTTATCAAGTGAGCATCTCAAGGTCAGGCGAGCCCTCTGCCTAAGGAAACCAGGAATGTGTCCCAGCGAGCAGGGCCTTAGGAGGACCTGCCGAGGCGCTTCACTCCTCCTGTAGCCGGGGGTGGCCACTGCGCCCATTGCTCTGTGGCTTGGCTTTCCCCTTGGATGGGGGGGGAAGGGGGGGCTCTATTACCGACGGGTGTAAAGGAACAAGAAAAGAAAAGGCTTCATCCAAATGCCTCCCCAACTGAGCGATGGGAGACCAAATGAAAACCAAAAGGGAGAGACATTTTGACACCGTGTGGATTCTAAATAGGCATGGAAGGAAGGCAGAAAGAGAGGAGGGAGACGGAGGAAAAGAAAGGAAGAGAAGGAGAAAGACCGTCCCCCTCCTTTGTTCCTCTCTGAGGCATACTTAATGAACAGCAGTGGGTTTTGCTCAGCAATTAGACACGTTCTCTCCCCAAGGACGGAAGATGAGTTGCCCGAAGCTGGCACTATCTGGGGCTGGCGCCTCCTGAGATCCTGGCAGCCCCTCAGGCTCAGTGATGGCAGGTCCTATCTGGGACTGGAGCTCTCAGAGGTAATCTCCTAGAACACTGAATGTAAAGGCAGCAAAGACCCTGTAGATGCTCAAGGCTAGTCCCCTAATTTTACAGATAGGTAAAGTGAGGCCCAGAGAGGTTTTTAAGGGACCCTCAGCCACACGTGTCTGTTGTATCTCACCTCCGTGATCTGTGAGCAAGAACCAGACCTTGAAAGAAGGTAAAGGCTGTTTTCCTTCAATCTTGGCTTCCAGCAGGGGTCTCAGCTGAGCTTGGTGCCATGGGGCAGCCAAAACCTCTGGCTGCTCAGTCCAGGTGGAAGGTAGAGACTCCCCATCAATGGAGGAGGCTACCTCTTCTGCTTGCTCCTAAGGCCATTTGGCTAACAAAATGTTGATCTAGGGGGGCTGGAAGTGGGGAAGACTGCAAGGGATCATTGAGAGAGCAAACAGCACCAGAAAGTCATTTCGTACCCAAGAAAAAAGTCTTGGGAACCTTCACAGAATCCGGGTCTCTTGGGATGGGCCCTGAAAAGAAGAGCATGAGGCAATGAAATCACCCTGGGCCTCAGTTTCCTCCCCTGTAAAAGGAAAGGAAGCTTTGATTGGGGAGCCAATGAGGTCCCTGCCAGCTCTAGATCTCCATTTCTATGGTCATATTAGACTGGATTAGATCAAAGGGCTTCGAGATCAAAGACAGCTGTATTTATTACCCGGTGAGAATTCCTCTCATCTAATTTCATGTAGATCCAGAAGAGCCCCAAGTCTCAGTGCTGCCTCCCTATTGGAAGGGTCCTCCAGCTCCAGTTAAGCCAAGATTAGTGATGGACCCACATCACGACGGCCCCCTGCCTGCCACCTCTGGATCGATTACTCCCCTCATCAAGTTCCTGTCCATTTCACATCTTAGTTTCCATCCACGTACCCTGGAGGATGCTGGGAAATTAACTTTGGGACCGAGGACACGGCAAGCCGAGAGTCAGAGGCTGCGCTTGTTCCCAGAGAGGGGATTCAGCAAAGAGGATTTGCTAAGGCTGCAAATAGCATCCATCCGCACAGACCAAGACTGGCTCAGGCTATGGAAAAGGAAAGGTCCGTCTCTCTGGAATTTCTTGGAAAAGTGGGCAAAGCCCCGCAATCAGGAAGCAATCTCTGTCCTGGAGAGTGGAGATTGCTTACTTCTTTGGACTTGCTTTTCCAGGGCCCACAGTGCCTGGCACGAGGGAACAACAACAATACTAGCCCACAGTTTTTTTAGAGCTTCACATATATTACTCACTTGATGGCAGCTAGGTGGTGCAGTGGGCAGGGCACTAAGCTTGGATCAGGACGGCTCATTTTCATGAGTTCCAAATCAGCCTCAGTTGTGGGACCCTGGATAAGTCACTTAACCTTGTTCACCCCAGGTTTGTCATCTGTGAAATGAGCTGCAGAAAGAGATTGCCAAGAAAAGCCCAGATGGGGTCCCAATGCGTCTGCCATGACTGAGCATCAATGAAAATGAAATAAAGACGAATTGAGCGATGGCCTCTCTCTGGAGATGGTCAGATAAGCCAGGAGAGGGCTGGGAGAGGAGGCCCATTTCTGAAGCCTGCTTGGGAGCCCCCTCTGCACTTCCTCACATACTGCCGCTGCTGAGGCTTTGAGATCTCCTTGTGCCACAGGCCTGAGAATCACAGAGTAAACACGCCACGTCCGAAAAGGGAACTTCCTGACCTGGGAACAACAAAGCTAACCAGCACTGTCTCTTTGGGAGACGTCACAGGAGAACAGCCTCTTCCTTGGACCTCCAAGATGCTGTGCCCAAGGCCTCTGGCCATTGTGCGGGTCCCTAGTCTAGCCCAGGGAACAGAGGCCCCCAGGGAGTGAGCTGGCAGCACCCGACCTGCTCTGGGGCTGCCTCAGGGTTCTGGCTCAGGACAGGAGCTCAGCCAGCTGCTTCTCCAGGGTCCATCTAAAAACTTCCAGGGAGGGGGCACACCCCCTTCCAAGTGGGACATGGGGATTCCTTATTATCAAGCAAAATCTGCTTCTTTCTTCCCTCCCCCCCACTTCTAGTTCTGCCTTCTGGGGGTCAAGTAGAACAGAGTGAATACTCCTTGCACCTGGCAACCCTTCACATCCTTGAAGACTGAGACTGTAGACTGCTGGGTAGCTCAGTGGATTGAGAATCAGGCCCAGAGCTGGGAGGTCCTGGGTTCAAATTTGACCTCAGATGCTTCCTAGCTGTGTGACCCTGGGCAAGTCACTTAACCCCCATTTTCTAGCCCTTAGAAACAATACACAGTATTGATTCCAAAATGGAAGGTGAGGATTTTAATTAAAAAAAAAAAAGACTGAGGCTGTTCACTCCTCCCTGCTCAAGCTCTGCTTCTCCAAGCTAAGCATTCTCAGGTGTGTCTTGGCCTTAATGATTGCTTTTCCCTGGGCAACTCAATGTCAGTCCATGGAGGGTTTGTTCTTCCATTGGGGTAGGGATGTTGTTCCACTGTGGCAGACAGTCAGTCGTTTAGGAGAGAAGCCTTCAAGAGTTTTGAGACAAGGCAGCCAGGTTGCTCAATGGATAGTGCATCAGACCTGGATTTGGGAGGACCTGGGTTCAAATCTGAACCTCACATACTTCCTAGCTATGAGCCTCTGGATCACTTGATCCCGTTTGCCTAGCCCTTGCCCTTCTGTCTTAGAGTTGTCATGAGGGCAGAAAGTAAGGGGTTAAAATGAGAAGAACTTCATTCCCCATTTGTGTGGGGTCCCAAGGTAAACGCTGGGTCTTCAAAGGTTCACAGTGGCCAAGCTGGGAGGAGACCTTTTAAAGGTTACCTCATTTAACCCCCTGATTTTGCAGAGGAGGAAATCAAGACCCAGAGGGGGCAATGCAGCCTGCCCAGGTTGCACAGCGAGTCTCAGAGGCAGATGCATCCTCTTTTTCCAAACCCATCACCCTTTCCATTGCCCCACATCGACCCTCAGGCTCTCTTCCCAGTTCCAGGTCTAGCTATCAGTCTATGCCATGCCCTCTGTCTCTGAAGAGACAGTGGTTGTGGGGGACAGTGTGGGAACTGGAGTCAGAGAGACCTGAGTTCAAACCCAACTCCAGACACTTCCTAGCTGTGTGACTCTGGGCAAGTCACTTTACCTTCTGTTTTCCTCAGTTTCCTCAAATGTAAAATGTGGAACATAAGCACACCAGCCTCCTAGTTGTTGAGAGAATTGAATGAGGTAACATTTGTAATGCACTTTGCAAACCTTAAAGTTCTGAATGATTCCATTCCATGGGATTGCTAGCTGTTTCTAAATGACTTTCCAGGCATCCCATGGCTCGCAATATCAGAGCCTTCGTCTCCCTCAGCTCTCCTAAATAAGCCAGAGAGATACAGCGCCTCCCATGGGGAGCTGCTGGAACTGGCCGCAGGGGGATCGCTGGGGGGGGGGGGGGGACCTGTGCTTACAGGTTTGACTCCTAATCAGGGGCAGGATCTGTCTGTCCCCAGGGGTGCTCTCCTCCATCCCTCACTCCGCTCTTCACCACAAGGTGGCGCTGCCTACAGACTGACAGCCCCAGACAGCCTGGCCAATGTTCTTGACTTTACCCAAAGCTCTCCAGCCACAAGGAGGCAACGTGTCATCGTCTGCATGTTTGTGACAAGGGACAGCCAAGCAGCCTCCATGGCAGAGTCAGGGACACCAAGTAGGCTGCTCTATCTGCCAGGCAGTAGTGATAGGATCTCAGACACTATGGGATGGATGGGACCTCAAGGGCAATGAGTTCCACCAATCTCTGAAATAGGAACCTCACTCCCCACCCCTGACCCCAAGAGAGGGAGTGGTGGCATGGTGGCTAGAGTGTTGAGTCAGGAAAACCCGGGTTCATAGCCAGAATCAAACCCTGGGCAAGTCACTTAATTTCTGTTTGCCTCCATTTCCTCAACAATAAAATGGGGGTTACAGAATCATCTTCATCTCCTCCCCCAGGGTGGCTATGAGGATGCAAAAAGTGCTTTAATTAAAAAAAATAAAAGGAAAGAAGGAGACCAACTTAACAATATCAAAGATGAAAAGGGCGGCCTCACCACTAATGAAGAGGAAATTAAGGTAATTATTAAGAACTATTTTGTGGAATACTATTGTGCTCAAAGGAATAACAAACTGGAGGAACTCCATGTGAACTGGAACGACCTCCAGGAATTGATGCAGAGTGAAAGAAGAAGAACCTGTAGAACATTATACACAGAGACAGATACACTGTAGCACAATCAAATGTAATGGACTTTTCTACTAGCAGCAGTGAAGTGACCCAGAACAATTCTGAAGGACTTATGAGAAAGATGCTATCCATATCCAGAGGAAGAACTGTGGGAACAGAAACATAGAAAAACAAATGCTTGATCATGATTGGGGACATGGACTCTAAACAATCACCCTGGTGCAAATATCAATAATGTGGAAATAGGTCTTGATCAATGACACAAGTAAAACCCAGCGGAATTGTGCATCGGATACAAGAAGGAGGTGGGGGGAGGGGAGGGAAAGAACATGAGTCTTGTAACCATGGAAAAATATTCTAAACCATCTAATTAAATAAAATTTAAAAAAGAAAAGAGAAAAAAAGAAAAAATAAACAAAAAGAACTATTTTGCCCAATTATATGGCAACAAATATGGTAATATAGGTGATATGGATCAATATTTACAAAAATATAAATTGCCTAGACTAACAGAGGAAGAAATAGATTACCTAAACAACCCCATATCAGAAAATGAAATCCAACAGGCCATCAAAGAACTCCCTAAGAAAAAAATCACCAGAGCCAGATGGATTCACAAATAAATTTTATAAAGCATTCAAAGAACAACTAATCCCAATATTATACAAACTATTTGACAGAATAAGCAAATAAGGAGTTCTAAAAAATCCTTTTATGACACAAACATGGTACTGATTCCAAAGCCGGGAAGACCAAAAACAGAAAGAAAACTACAGACCAACCTCCTTAATGAACATAGATGCAAAAATCTTAATTAGGATACTAGCAAAACGACTCTAGCAAGTGATCATGAGGGTTATGTATTATGATTAGGTGAAATTTATGCCAGGAATGTAAGGATGGTTCAATATTAGGAAAATTTCATTCACATAATTGACCATATGAACACCCAAACTAATAGAAATCACATGATTATCTCAATAGATGCAGAAAAAGCCTTTGACAAAATAAAACACCCATTCCTATTGAAAACACTAGAAAGTATAGGGATAGAAGGGCCATTCCTAAAAATAATAAACAGCATCTATCTAAAATCATCAACAAGCATCATCTGCAATGGGGATAAACTAGATGCATTCCCAATAAGATCAGGAGTCAAACAAGGATGCCCATTATCACCTCTATTATTTAACATTGTACTAGAAACACTAGCAGTAGCAATTAGAGAAGAAAAAGAAATTGAAGGCATTAAAATTGGCAATGAGGAGACCAAGCTGTCACTCTTTGCAGATGACATGATGGTCTACTTAAAGAATGCTAGAGATTCAACCAAAAAGCTAATTGAAATAATCAACAACTTTAGCAAAGTTGCAGGATACAAAATGAAACCACATAAGTCATTGGGGTTTCTATATATCTCCAATCTATCTCAGCAGCAAGAATTAGAAAGAGAACTTCCATTTAAAGTCACCCTAGACAATATGAAATACTTAGGAATCTATCTGCCGAGACAAACACAGGAACTATATGAACACAACTACAAAACACTCTCCATACAATTAAAACTAGATCTAAACAATTGTAAAAACATTAACTGCTCATGGGTAGGGTGAGCTAATATAATAAAAATGACCATCCTACCCAAACTTATTTATCTATTTAGTGCCATACCCATTGAACTTCCAAAAAATTTCTTTACAGAATTAGAAAAAAAAAACATAACAAAGTTCCTTTGGAAGAACAAAAGATCAAGGATATCCAGGGAAATAATGAAAAAAAAAACACAAATGAGGGGGGCCTAGCAGTCCCAGACCTTAAACTATATTACAAAGTAGCAGTCATCAAAACAATTTGGTATTGGCTAAGAAACAGAAAGGAAGATCAGTGGAATAGACTTGGGGTAAATGACTTCAGCAGGACAGTCTATGATAAACCCAAAGATCCCAGTTTTGGGGACTAAAACCCAGTTTTTGATAAAAACTGCTGAGAAAATTGGAAGACAGTATGGGAGAGATTAGGTTTAGATCAATGTCTCACACCCATGTGAACTGGAACAACCTCCAGGAAGTGATGCAGAGTGACAGGAGCAGAACCAGGAAAACATTGTACAGAGAGATGGATACACTGTGGTACAATCAAACGTAATAGACTTCTCCATTAGTGGCAATGCAGTGACCTTGAACAACTTGGAGGAATCTATGAGAAAAACCATTATCCACATCCAGAGGAAACACTGTGAGAGTAACGAAAAACAATTGCTTGAATACATGGGTCAATGGGATATGGTTGGGGATGTAGACTCTGAATGAACATCCTAGTGTAAACAACAACATGGAAATGGGTTCTGATCAAGGACACATGTAATACCCAATGGAATTGCTCGTGGGCTACAGGAAAGGATGGGGGGAGGGGAGAGAAGGAAATAATGTGATTATTTTAAGCAAGGAATAATGTTCTAAATTGACTAAATAAACTTATTCAAATGGGAAAAAAATTGGCAATGAGGAGACCAAGCTTTCCCTCTTTGCAGATGACATGATGGTCTACTTAAAGAATCCTAGAGAATCAACCAAAAAGATCATCGAAATAATCAACAACTTTAGCAAAGTTGCAGGATACAAAATAAACCCACATAAATCATCAGCATTTCTATATAATTCCAACCCAGTTCAGCAGCAAGAATTAGAAAGAGAAATTCCATTTAAAATCACCCTAAGCAATATAAAGTACTTAGGAATCTATCTGCCAAGACAAATGTAGGAATTATATGAACACACACCACAAAACACTTTCCACACAATTAAAACTATATTTAATTGGAAAAACATTAACTGCTCATGGGTAGGATAAGCTAACATAATAAAAATGACAATCCTACCCAAATTAATTTACTTATTTAGTGCCATACCCGTCGAATTACCAAGAAACTTTTTTTTTTACTGAATTAGAAAAAAACCATAAAAAAGTTCATTTGAAAGAACAAAAGATCAAGAATATCTAGGGAAATAATGGAAAAAAGTGTAAAGGAAGGTGGCCTAGCAGTACCAGATCTTAAATTATACTATAAAGCTGTGGTCATCAAAGCAATTTTGTACTGGCTAAGAGACAGAAGGGAGGATCATTGGAATAGACTTGGGGTAAGTGACCTCAGCAAGATAGTGTTCAACAAACCCAAAGATCCCAGCTTTTGGAACAAGAACCCACTGATTGACAAAAACTGCTGGGAGAATTGGAAAACAGTTTGGGAGAAATTAAGCTTAGATCAACGTCTCACACCCCATACCAAGATAAATTCAGAATGGGTAAATGGCTTAATTATAAAGAAGGAAACAATAAGTAAATTAGATGAACATTGAATAGTATACCTGCCAGATCCATGGGAAAGAAAATAATTTAAGACAAAGCTAGAAATAGAGAATTTCACAAAAGGTAAAATGAATAATTTTGATTACATTAAGTGAAAAAGGGGTTGTACAAACAAAACCAATGCATCCAAAATTAGAAGGGAAGCAACAAATTGGGGGAAAATCTTTATAACAAAAACTTCTGACAAAGATCTAATTTCTCAAATTAATAAGGAGCTAAATCAATTGTACAAAAAATCAAGCCATTCTCCAATTGATAAATGGGCAAGGGACATGAACAGGCAGTTTTCAGATAAAGAAATCAAAACTATCAATAAGCACATGATAAAGTGTTCTAAATATCTCATAATTAGAGAAATGCAAATCAAAACCACTCTGAGGGACCACCTCACACCTAGCAGATTGGCCAATATGACAGCAAATGAAAGTGATAAATGTTGGAGAGGATGTGGCAAATTTGGGACACTAATGCATTGCTGGTGGAGTTGTGAACTGATCCAACCATTCTGGAAGGCAATTTGGAATTATGCCCAGAGGGCTTTAAAAGACTGCCTACTCTTGATCCAGCCATACCACTGCTGGGTTTGTACCCCAAAGAGATAATTTTAAAAAGACTTGTACAAAAGTATTTATAGCTGCACTCTTTGTGGTGGCAAAAAAAAAAAGGAAAATAAGGGAATGCCCTTCTTTTGGGGAATGGCTGAACAATTTGTGGTATCTGTTTGGTGATGGAATACTATTGTACTGAAAGGAATAATGAACTGGAGGGATTCCATGTGACCTGGAAAGACCTCCAGGAATTGATGCACAGTGAAAGGAGCAGAACCAGGAGAACATTGTACACAGAGACTGAAACACTGTGGCACAATCGAATGTAACTGACTTTGCTACTAGCAGCAATGCAGTGATCCAGGACAATTCTGAGGGACTTATGAGAAAGAAAGTATCCACATCCAGAGGAAGAACTGTGGGAGCAGAAACACAGAAGAAAAACAACTGCTTGATCACGTGGTTCGATGGGGATATGATTGGGGATGGAGACTCTAAACAATCACTCTATTGCAAATATTAATAATATGGAAATAAATCTTGATCAATGACACATGTAAAACCCAGTGGAATTGCTTGTTGACTATGGGAGGGGAAGGAAAGTAACTGAATCTTGAAACCATGGAAAAATATTTTAAATTAATTAAATAAATAAATAAATAATTTTTATAACTGTTTAACACAGTATGTGGCCCTGGCCTTTGGTAGGTGCCTCCCTTCTCTTCCTTCTATAATATTCTCAAAAATTGGTACTGCAGACTTCACTTGAATACTTCCAGGGATGAGGAGCTCATGGCCTCTCATAGACATTCCATCATAGGACCCAGGTTCTGCAGGTGCATCACCACTGAGCTAGGAAATGGAATGTCCACTGTCACTTAAGGGGAGCCCAGGATGCTTCTGAGGGTCTGCAAAGGAGAGAAAGAGACAGGCAGGCAATGTTTTCTGTTAGCCCACCAGCACAGGTTATCCCTGGGGAAACTAGGATGTGAACACATGCATTACATGAATCTTCATAACAGGAATTTGGGTCAATAGCAGAGGAAATACATGGCTCTTCAGTGAAAGAAATGCCTGCATAGAGATATGTATGAATATGCAGACACATGGCTTTTTGCACACACACATTACACGTATGTGAGTATCTATATATAAATCCCCACAAGTATGGAGATGGAGACACGTGTGACATCTGAATGGAGTCCGTTTTCTTCTCAGATGAGCAAGTTGACGGGAGTGGAATTACCTTGGGCATCAGATAACTTGACTGTGAGTGACAGTACAAATGCAGGCTAGCTGACTCCCCCTTCCCTGCCCCCACGCCACCTTAGACTCAGGGAACATTCATTTAGATGATGGGAAGAGGGCCAAGCTGCAAAGAAAACTCTTATCCTAACACACTTCTCTCCCTTATTTATAGAAGTGGAGGACTGTGGATGTGGGTCATTAAGTATACTGTGGGACCAATCAGTGAGTTGTTTAGTTTTGTTTATTGTTTTGTCCTTTGTCATAAGGACCAGCTCTCTTCAGGGATTAGTTGAGAAAGGCAAGCGCTAGAAAAGCAAAAGTAATCTTTTTACTTATTTTCTTTCTTTTAATTCCCCCCCCCCCAGATTGCATATTAATGTAATTTTATTATTTTTTAATTTAATTTAATATTTTTCTGACATTTCTTTGAACCCTTACCTTCCATCTTGGAGTCAATACTGTATAGGGCTCCAAGGCAGAAGAGTGGTAAGGGCTAGGCAGTGGGGGTTAAATGACTTGCCCAGGGTCACACAGCTAGAAAGTGTCTGAGGCCACATTTGAACCCAGGACCTCCCATCTCTAGGCCTGGCTCTTCATCCACTGAGCCACCCAGCTGCCCCCTATTTTCCTGACATTTTGCAATCCATGTTCTCTCTCTGTCCCACCCCACACCCCTTCCCCAGAACGCAGGTTATATGATAAGGGAGATACATTATAGAATCTAAAGAGATACATTATAAAATCTCTGAAGAGATACATTCTAGAATTTCTGGGGAGATACATTATAGAATCTAAAGAGATACATTATAAAATCTCTGAAGAGATACATTCTAGAATTTCTGGGGAGATACATTATAAAATCTCTAGAGAGATATATTATAGACCCATATGGAAAAAGGCACTCCAGGGTGGCAATAGAGAAAATAAGAATTGTTTGAATAACAGACTAAAGCTCTCAGTGTCAGATATACATACAGAAGTGTGACCCATTGTGTTATTGATTCCAGGGTTTGGCACTCTAGGGACTGCAGAGAGTGAGCCTCCCCTGGGTGAGATTATTCCCTTTTGAGCCTTGACCTGATGAGATCTTTGCTCAATCCCAGGGGGAGAACTCATATTATTTTATATTCTTTGATATGTCTAGTCAATAGAATTTCTCCAATTCTTGTTTGCTCATGTAACTTAATTTATTTGCCATCACTACTTTGGTGGTCTTTTATATAAGTAGTGTTTTGGGGAAACGTGAAGCCAATGAGTGTAAGCTAAATGTTATCCCCCCCCCTGAGAATGATTGGGAAGGGGGCAGCTAAATGGCTCAGTGGTTTGAAAGCCAAGCCTTGAAACAGGCGGTCCTGGGTTCAAATCTGGACTCAGACACTTCCTAACTTGATTCCCTTGACCTTCTTACTCTTCTGCCTTAGAACCCATATACAACATTGATTCTAAGATGGAAGGTAAAAGTTTAAAAGAAGAAAGAGAGAGAATGATTGAGGAAATAGCTCTTATTTGGAATTCACAGACTCTATGCCATTAGATTTAGGATATTTGAGGGGGACAAATGGATATCATTTTAGTCCCATCCTCCTTTTTGGAGCTAGAAGAGATCACTGAGACCCTACCTGCTCCTTGATAAACTAATATCCTGGCACTGCTAATGCAGGTAGACTCTTACTCTACCAAGGTGGGCCAGACCTCAGATAGGATCTTTCCCTATTATGTCTGTACATTTTAGACAGCACATCACTGTAATCCTTACAAATGTAAAAGACTATGAGACCATTTCCTTGGGAAGATATTGAAGTCTTTAAATAACTGATTCAAAAAATCAACTTCACTTGTGTAAGATGGAAGAGTAATGTCTAGACAGTACTTCATCTGAAAAAGATCTAGAGGTATTAGTGGCCCACAAGCTCAATGTAACTCACTATTGTAAGAGCAGGCATAAACAAACTACTGAGATGCTAAACTGAATTAAGATCAACCTAGTTGACAGGAAGAAGGTGGTAAAAGTCCCCCTGTCCTTTGCCCCTTCAGATCACATTTAGAATGCCTGCTTCAAAAACTTGATTTATCACTTGTTTATATGGGTATGGGATTTTGGGGGGTCAGTTTTAAAAGATTACTTTATTATAAAAATGAATGATATGGAAATAGATATTGAGTGATAATACATGTATAACCCAGTGGAATTGCTTGTCAGCTCCAAGAGAGGGGAGGGAAAAGGGGAGGGATACAACATGAATCAGGTAACCTTGAAAAAATACTTTAAAATAAATAATTAAAAATAATTCTTCCTTTAATTTGGGGTACCAGAATGAGGAAGGATCTTGAAGAGAAGGAAGTTGGGATGTTTAACCTGAAGAAGAGAAGGTTCAGGGACATAGCAAGTGCATTTAAATGGTTGTCCCATGGACTAGGGGTCAGACTTGCTTTGCTTGATCACAGAAGACAGAATTAGTGGCAAGGGCTGGGGGTGGAGGATAGGGAGTTGCAGAGAGGGAAGTTTCTACTTGATGTAGGAAAAAAACGGGGGGAAATTTTTCCTTGTACTCAGTAGTCCAAAATTAGACTAATACTCTCAGCTGTCCTCCAGGGAGGCTGTCCCTATCCCACCCTAGACGCACCCCCTCTGATTCTTTGGCTCTTCCGTGGATTTCAGTGCAGCTCTCAAGTGGTCCATTGGTGACTCTTATCTGCATCCTGTTCCAGCCCCATCTCTATGGAGCTCTTGGGGGCCAGGGAAGGATGTGGGGCACCCTTGTGCCTTCAGGGGCTGCCTCCCTCTACCCACTAGTGGGTCTTTGCTTACGTTCCAACCCAATGGAGTTAAACACAAGCCAATAGGACTGTTTCTCCTGTTACTTGAGAGATAATATAGATTGGGCTGACATTGCAAAGGACATTTAGCCAAAGGCACCAGGATTCAAAATGGTGCTCATGCCTTCAGAGGTAGTGAGCTCCCTCTCGCTGAAGGTGCCCAAAGGGAAGCTGGAGAGCCCCTGGGTGGAGATGTTCTATTCATGGGCATCAGGAACCGCTCTCAGTTGACATTCTGGAATATTCTATGGCTGTTTTATGGGAGACCAGAGAAGAGAGAGGTCAGGCTGGGATGGGGGAGTCCAGAATGGCTGATTCCCACTGCTCATGTCCAGGTGTTTCAAGTGTTGTTGCTGTTAGAGAAAAGGGAACTGAGGCTGACTTGCCAAGCTCAGATGTCCATCCCTGGCCTCCTGGTGCACAGTGCCCTTTGCATTGGCCCAAACAGCTTCATTAAGTGTCACCCAATCTGAAAGTGATCTCCCTCCCCTTCCCCCCACCTTCTTGGGCACTGCATGGGACTGCAGCTGTCTGGGTGTGCATCTTATCTTTCATGCTAGGGCAGAGACCTCAAGGCTATCATCCCATCCTGTTCCTCCCTCTCACTGCCTCCCCAGCAGCCCCCCGCCCTCCTTGAATGCCCATAGAGTGAATGAAGAAATAAATCAAAGGGAATTATAGGGTTAGTCTGGAAAGACCTCTCCAACCCAGCATCTACTCTGCTCACATCCTGCTTCCGGCATTTCCACAGAGAAATGGAGCCCAACGTCGCCCCAGCGCATGCAGAAGGCACGCTGGCTCAGCAGGGGCCGGTGCGTTCTTGGTGTAAGTCCCTCGGGAGGAGTGAGGAGGATAATGGCATCTCGCTGTTGATGGGGGAGATTCTTGTAAAGGTTAGGCTATTGAATAACTGCTCAGAAGCTTTGGAATGTCCCAGTTGGCATAAATTAATGGCTTAGAGATACAGGGTAATGGGAGGTCTGCCTCTAGCTCTAAGAAAAGAGACATGGCCCAGCTAAACTGAGCCACATGCTGACCACTGGCACCGAAGCATTAATTACCTAAGTGAAGACATATCCATCAAAGGTTTGCCTTCAAAAATTAAATGCAGATTAGCCCCTTGCTCTGCTTCCTATCCAATCAGACCCATTTAGGAAAGCAGGAGACAAACGGCCTCTGTTCCTCATTCCTTCCCTCAGGAGTCTGGGGAGGGCTGGTTCTCCCACCCCCATGCTCGCCTTGTATAATATGGCCAGGTGACTCACCACCTTTGCCAGCTAAACTCTGCAGGCACCTTAGAAACGTTATGCCAAAGCTATGTTTTCTGCGCGATTCCCTCAGTTTGCAGTCATTCCCTCAGAGCAGCTGCTCTCCTCAGGTTCGAGGGACAAACTCCTTGGGGCTATAATTCCAATATTATAGTTCACGAGCCCCCATCATTGTGCTGTCCATTAGCAATCAGCTAGTATACACTTTAAGCTCTTAGCAAAGGCATTTATTAAGATGGCATAGAAAAAAGTAGCCAGAACCACTTCCCCCTCCCCAAACTGAGTCTCCATAAAGATACATAATGTTCCTTATGAGGGTGGACTCAAATTCAGAGTATGTTGACAGTGAAGCTCACATGTAGGATATTGGCATGGTAGAGGCGACTCACAAAAGAGAAGTCCTTTCTCTCTCTGCCAGGAATCGTGATTCGGTTCCCCTTAGGTGCAGCATTTTTGCTGGGGGAGGGGGTACGGGGATGGCTCAGCCTGTGTCTCAGAGTATACTCCTTTTCATAGCTGTTTTTTTTCTTTCTACTTCTGGGAGCATAATTCCTTGAGAATGTATTTCCTCAAATAACTGCCATTTGATACCTGTTTCTTTACAGCTAGTCTGACATCTTGTGATCATGTTCTGGGCTCATATGGTGGAGGAGGAGGAATGACCAAAGATCAGCTCTCCTATGTGTGGATCATGGAATCTCAGTTAGAAGGGACTCAGAGGGCACTGCTGAATGAATATGTTCTCTTCAACATCCCAACAAACAATTGGAGAGCATCTGGTTAAAGAAATCCAGAGATGGGGAGCTCATTACCTCCGGAAGCAGCTCATTCTAATTTGGGATGGTTCTGGTTTTTAGGAAGTTTCTCTCCTTATTCTGAATCTAAAACTGCCTTTCTGAATTTCTAACCATTGGACCAAGCAGAACAAGCCTACTCTCTATCCCTCTTCCACATGATCTTCCTCATATCATCCTAACTTGAGGGCCTTCATCATCCATACTGTCTTTCTCTGGCTGGGGTTTTCCAAATAACTCATTTCCTCATGCCCAGTGCAGAACCCAAATCCCCAGCTAGGGTCTGACCGGGGAAGTAGACACTGGGATGATTACCTCCCTAGTTCTGGACATGATGCTTCTCTTAATACAATGTAAGATCTCATTGGCTTTCTCTGACAGTTATATCATGCTGCTGATTCATATTGGGCTTGTGGTCTACTAAAACCCCCAGACCTTCTTCAGAAAAACTGCTGTCAGGCCATGCTCCCCTAATCTTGTGCTGGTATAGCTGATACCTACCTAGTTTTGCTTAATAAAACTTAGCATCATGTTCTTAGAGCTGAAAGGGACCTCAAAAGTCTCAACTAAGGGGTGAAATCAAGAGAGATCTTGCTCAACTAGACAGCCATTGAAATGCACTTTTTCATGAACACGCATTTAAAAGGCACCCGCTTTATACACAACACTTTGCTAGATGCACAAAACATATTAATATAACATGGGAATTCACAAACTCTTCTCTCTCAATGGACATAAGAAAGTTTTTTTAAACCTGACTTTCTGTCTTAGAATTGATACCCATTGCCCGGCAGAAGAGCAGTAAGGGCAAGGCAATTGTGGTAAAGTGACTTGTCTAGGGTCACAAAGCTAGGCAGCATCAGAGCCACATTTGAACCTAGAACCTCCCCTTTCCAGGCCTGGCTTATGTCCCCTGAGTCACCTAACTGCCCCCTCAGGGATAATTTTTACAATAACTTCAGCACTACCCACTTCCTGGGCAGATACTTCTCCTTTCAGCCAGTGTTTGCAAACCAGCTACCGCTCATCAGACCCAATACTCATCCATTCCTCTCAGCTGTCCCCATCCCACCCTAGACGCACCCCCTCTGATTCTTTGGCTCTCCCGTGGATTTCAGTGCAGCCCTCGAGTGGTCCATTGGTGACTCTTATCTGCATCCTGTTCCAGCCCCTTCTCTATGGAGCTCTTGGGGGCCAGGGAAGGATGTGGGGCACCCTTGTGCCTTCAGGGGCTGCCTCCCTCTACCAGTGGGTCTTTGCTTACGTTCCAACCCAATGGAGTTAAACACAAGCCAATAGGACTGTTTCTCCTGTTACTTGAGAGATAATATAGATTGGGCTGACATTGCAAAGGACATTTAGCCAAAGGCACCGGGGTTCAAAATGGTGCTCATAAGCCACAGACTTCACCGTGCTCCTGGGCAAGACAGACCAAGCCTACTCCACCTCCTGACCTGGAAGTCCCTGCCTCCTTCTAGCGTGTACAACATGCACTCAGCGCTGCTCTGGGCCTCCGTTTACTCAGCTCTGCAGAGAGTGATGGAGAGAGGTCCTTTGGTGGGCGAGTGGGGAGTCTAGCTGGAGGCTTTCCCAGGGCCAGAGGGTAACAGACCTACGTATCCCTGGGACCTTCTAGGCCTCTTTAGCTGGGCTCAGGCATCTGGGATATTCTTAAGGCTTGATTGATGCCATTCTCTTCACAGATGGGGAAGCAAGGGCAACAGAGTTGTCACTTTGGTGGGCCATCAATGCTCCCTAAAAGCTATCAGCTCCAGGAGTAGCCAGAGGCCCTGCAGGCAGTAGAGAGTGGCTATCAGTGCCCATTTCCTGCCTGCTGGGGACTATGGTCAGCAGAAGCAGATCAGGGAATGGCTGGCCCTGATTCCCCCCCTAGAGCTTTGCAGGGAGGGATTTCACAAAGAGCTGTAAGGAGAAAGGATGAAAGGGAGCAAAGAGGAGCATAAAATGGAGGGGGTGCTATGATCTGGGTAGGAGCTCCATCCTGACACCCGTCTGCTAAATGCCCCAGAAGTCTCAGGGTCCTGACCCCTCTTCAAAGCAGCCCCCATAGCTGAGGAGCCTCCTTGCTGCCAACAGCCCCCATAAATCTCCCAGGAGGCCAGAGCCCTCCCCTCCTGAACTCTCATCCCATCACTACCATTTGCCAGCCAGCAGAGAGGCCACAAAAGAGGGGTGGGCATTGAAAGTCTGAGAACAATAAAGGCCAGCAAAGAGGAGGGTCCCAGGCAGATACACCTGGGTGCTACATTCCTCACCCTCCAGCAGGGCATCCAATAGGGGATGGTCCAGAAGACCTTTGCCCTAAGAGTATTGGGACTGGCAGTTTGGGGGCTTGCTTGCCTCTAGATTGTAGGTTTCTTTAAGGCTAGGCAAATGGTATTATACCATGTAGGGCTGGTGGACACCTTAGTGTTCAATCAGCCTATTTTATAAAGGAAGAAACTGAGCCCAATGCAGAACAAGGAAGGTCACAAGTAGGAGGCAACAGAGGCAAGATTGGCTCTCTCCTAAAGGGAACCAGGGCTGTCCCGTACTCCCTATAGAGTTTTGTACCTTCCACTTTCCTGGAGAAAAGCCAGAATTCAAGGGATCTAGGAAAAAATATGATCCTTTTTTAATGTGTTTTTAATTAATAAAATTATAATATAAATTACATATAATTATAAATAAAATATAATATAAATGATAATAAAATAAGGATTAATTAAATTAAAATGTAATTTATTATTTTGTTCAATTAATTAAGAATATTTTTCCATGGTTACATGATTCATGTTTTTTCCCTCCCTTTTCCTCTCCCCCCTCCTGGAGCTGACAAGCAGTTCCACTGGGTTATGCATGTATCGTTGTTCAAAACCTATTTCTATGTTATTCATATTTGCAGGAGAGCGATCCTTTAACACAAAAATCCTAATCATATCCACATTGAGTTAGTTGATTGATCATATATTTTTTTCTTCTGTGTTTCTGCTCCCACAGTTCTTCCTCTGGATGTGGATAGCGTCTTTTTCATAAGTTCCTTTGGATTGTGCAGGGTCATTGAATTGCTACTAGTAGAGAAGTCAGTTACATTCGATTGTGCCACTATGTTTCAGTCTCTGTGTACAATGTTCTCCTGGTTCTGCTTTCCCTCTGCATCACTTCCTGGAGGTCTTTCCAGTTCACATGGAATCCCTCCAGTTCATCATTCCTTTCAGCACAAGAGTATTCCATAACCATCAGATAACACAATTTGTTCAGCTATTCTCCAACATGATCCTTACTAGAAGAGCATGCCTGGCCTGGAATTGGGAAGACCTGGGTTCTAATTCTGTTACTGATGCTTCCTATATGGGCTTCACTTAAACTATTTCCTTTCCTGGATAATATGAGCTGGAATCTTTACCTTGGAAAGGTGGAGCCTGGCCTCAGGCATAGGAAGACCCAGGCTTGAGCCTCAAACCTCTAAGTCCTCTGGACTAGAAGACATCTAACCCCCTCAGAGCTTCTAGGCCAGTATTGAAGGACCTATGGAATGCATGCTGAAGCATACTGGAGGAGGCTTCTCCCTTCCTCCTCTCCATGCATGCCTAAGGACATTTCTCACATGACCCACCCCTCTGCCCAGCAGCCCAATAGGAATGTTTCCTCTTTCTCTTATCTGGGGTAAGGCAAGGGGTTCATGTGTGGCTTGAGGATTGCCGTTTGGGCACTTGGTCTCTAATGTCTCTAAAAGGTTCACCATCACTGCAGTCTAGGCAGGACTCTTGCATTCTCAGTGGCAGAGCAGATGCCAACCTTGACTATTAGGAGAAGTTTCCTGCACCAATGAAACCAGTTCTGTGGTCATCATCATCATCATCATCATCATCAATATCCCCATATCACATCCCAAACTCACTTGCCTGTTGCTGTGGTCTGGATACATTTCTATAACTCCTTATTACACTAAGACCCAAATACCTGTTTGGCCTTTAAAGCCCTTCTCAGGCTGTTTTAGGGTATCTTCTCAGGCTGATGGCACAGTTCACCCTCATGTCCACTACATTCAAGTCATATCAGCCTCCTTGCTATTCTCCAAACCCAAATGTTCCATTCAGTCTCTGTCTCTTTGCACTGACTTTGCTCCATGCATGGAATGTTTTCGCATCCTTCAAGAAGCCCCTTCAGATTCCCCCAGTCATTAGTGCTCTCCATCACTGGGTACTCTTTGTTTTTCATCTGGCAGGAGCTTACTCACCAGTGAACATTCAGTATTCTACTTCCTTTCCCGAGTAAAATGTAAGCCCTTTGCAGAAAAGATTTTCTTTTAGTCCTTGTATGCCCAGTGTTGGACACAGTGGCTGGCACATCATATGCATTTAGAAAATGTGTATTGTTTGACTATACACACAGTTCAAATTCAATGGCCTCAGTGATTTAGAATTTGTCATTCAGTCAGAAAATCCCATTTGGGGTTTTCTTGGCAAAGCCCCTGGAGTGGTTTGCCATTTTCTTCTCCAGCTCATTTTCCAGATGAGGAAACTGAGGCAAACAGGATGAAGTGAATGCCCAAGGTCAAATAGCTAGTTCTGAGACCAAATTTGTACTTAGGAATATGAGTCTTCTTGACTTGAGGTGGGATACTCTACCACCCAACTACCTAACTGACACGTTTGGAAAAGAAAAGATCAAAACCAAGTCACCGATTGGTTGGTCCATCTCAGAATAGCTCCGAAGTCTCAAGAAAGGGTAAGATTGGCCATATCTATTTCTGTTTTGTTTTCAGTTACACATAGAAACAAATTTTGACAATTATTTTCTGACATATTAGGATTCAGACTTTCTCCCTCCCTTCCTTCCCACCCCCTCCCCAAGGTGCTAGATAGTTAGATATAGATTATCCCAGTCCCTCTTTTAAACATTTCCATATTCCCCATGATGTGACAGAAGAAACATTGCATATACAACAAAAAACTCAGGAAGGAAATAAAGTAAAAGATGGCAGGCATACTCTGATCTGCATTCAGATTTCAGCAGTTTCTTCTTTGCCTGTGGAAAGCATTTTTCATCATGGGTCCCTTGGGGTTATCTTGGAAACTTGCTTTGCAGATAATGGTTTAGTCCTTCACAACTGATCATCATATGAGATTTCTGTTACAGGGTATTTCTGGTTCTGCTCATTTCACTTTGCATCAGTTCGTCGAAGTGTTTCCAGGTTTTTTTTAAACCCTTACCTTCCATCTTGAAGTCAATACTGTGTTTTGGCTCCAAGGCAGAAGAGTGGTAAGGGCTAGGCAATGGGGGTCAAGTGACTTGCCCAGGATCACACAGCTAGGAAATGGCTGAGGCCAGATTTGAACCTAGGACCTCCCGTCTCTAGGCCGGGTTCTCAATCCACTGAGCTACCCAGCTGCCCCCTCCAGGTTTTTCTGAACTCATCCTATTTGTCATTTCTTATGGTGCCATGGTGTTCCATTATAACTATATGCCACAAATTGCCATCCCTTCCCCAAATGATGAATAACCCTTCAGTTTCCAATTCTTTGCCACCCTGAAAAGAGCTGCCAAGAATATTTTGGTACAGGTAGGGCTTTTTCCCTTATCTCTGACCTCTTTAGGATACAGGTCATATTCCTAATAGAAGTCTGTGGAGACAAAAGCCAAGAAGGCATGGGATCATTCCTTCCATCATGAGGTAGGAGCCCAATATAGCAAGGGAGGTAGGCTGCTGCCCTTCTGGGCCTTACAGTCTAGAGCTGCGTTGGCAAACCTATGACACAAGTGCCAGAGGGGATCTACTCCCTTCCCCCACTCTACCATATCTGATGACATTTCTCACATGATCCACTCCTCTGCTCAATGAGAGTGCTTCCTCCTTCCCCTGTCTGAAGTGAGGGGGAAGCTCACATGTAGTGTGAGGGTTCCAGTTTGGGCACTCAGCCCCTAAAAGGTTCACTATCACTGGCCTAGGGGAAAAGCAAAGACCCCAACAGGCTCAGGGCACCCTGACCAATACAAGATGGAAGTAAGGAATCTCTGGAATTCTTGATTGGGGAAACTTAAGGAGCAGCTTTCTTCTTCTCTGCTTCAGAGGCTTCCTTGCAGGTGTTCTTCAAGGGGCAGGGGCTGCTCCCTACAGTCAACCTCTCTGTATCTCTCCAGATGATAATACCACCCCCCAATGACTTTGTCCATATTTTATATTTAATTTTAATTTTTAATTTTATTAAATTTATTTATTATTTATTTTAATTTTATATTTAATTTTCTGTGTATACATCATTGTTGTCTATTTTCCCAAATACAATCTAAGTTCCATGATGACAGGAACTGTTTCACTGGGATGGGACTGGGCTATTCCCATACCTATGACAGTGCCTAGAATACAGTACCGTATTAGCCTGAATATTGTGTGATGTTTTCCCCCAACATGTACCTTCAAGAGTCTCGTTCACTCTATGTTCGAGCACGTCCAGCTCTGAAACCAGCAGTTGTGTACTGTGCGCCTCAGCATACGTAAAAGCCCGGCTGTCTCCTGGGCCAGATGGAAAATGGCCACCACATGCATGTCTGTTCTGATATTCCGTCACGTCACCACTAAAGGCGCCGAATCAGTGTTGATGAAAACGACTGGAAATGAGAAACCTAGAATGAGCGCGATGCTTGCAGCCACGCTGACGGGTGGAAACGGCCCCATGCGTAGTTTTGAGGCGTAAAACATTCCCTACGGAAGAGTTCCCATCAGGAGGGCTCTTTCGTGTGCAGGAAAAGGGATGCTGAATGAAGGACTCGGGTCCGATTGGTTGAATGTGGTCTGGGGTGGGCGTTGGCGCGCCTTGCTGTGCCAGAGAGGGATGCTCGTGCTGGATGGACGCGCTCAGGGGTCACCTGACTGAAAGTGTGAAGAGGAGAATTGCTGAAAGGCGCAGACCTCGGCCGGAGTTATTCTGGGAGGAACGACGTCGCCATGGCAAGGGTTGATGTAGTCATTCATGAGCCATTCACAGATCATGTGAGGAAGCATCTAACTAGCGCATGTTGGTTGGAAACCATCGGGAAAATGGAGACACGTCGGGGGCTGTATTAGGGACAAAACCGAGTCCATCGTGCTTGGACTGAAGAATCGTCATCTACCAAACAATACAGCTGGGAGTGAAGACGCCGTTGGGTGGGAAGAAGCAGGCGGCAGCGGGGACTCCAATGATGTCTCCACTGCCGGAGGTGAGGACGGGGAACGTGGTTGCACACGGGGAGGCGGCTGCTCACAAGGAGCTGTAAAAGCAGAACACGCTTCCTGACAGGGCTGGATCCAGACTTCTTCGACTTGTTTTCAGGAGCTTGAAAAAACCTCCAGTAGAAAGTGCCTGCATTGTCCCCGCATTCCGAGAAAGTTGGCATTAAAGGGAGGAAATGAAATGGGTGTTTCCTCTTCTGAGCTACCCTTCAAAACCGGGGATCCAGCTATATTCGGGCTGATACAGTAGGTACTTACTAAATGCTTGTGCAATAGCAGGTGGAGGGATGGGGCTCAAGAGAGGCCTCTCAGAGGAGGTGGCGCCTGATCAAGGGTTAGAAGCCGGGAAAGGCTCAAAAAGAAGTGCAGAATGGTCCCTCGCTGGTCTACCTCATCCACTTTTCTCCCAGTACCAGCTTCCCTTGGGGTTCAAGAGCAGCTGGCAACATCTTCTGTCTGAGCATACCAGGCGGGCGAGTGAGTTGCCAGCGCCCTTGGAGGCCAGGCCTGCTCCCTTTGCATCTCTTGTGCCCATCCGGTGCCCAGGACACAGTCGATGGCTTGATTCCTGCTCCTACCAGGACGGAGGTGTCACAGGCCCCAAAGGCCAGCCTCATGTCCCAGACAAGCATGGAGTGTCTTCTCCTCTGGGGGAGACGTCTCTGCCTAGCTGAGCCTGAGAGCACCCCGTGAGATGCCCTCATTAATCCAGCAGGAGGAAGGAGGATTTAAAATGAACTGACCAGCTCTCAGACAATTAAAAGAAATGAAGATGACCTCCAAGGGAGGCTACACGGCCAGCTCAGCCTGCTGCTCTGGCTCGGAACAGTTTAGAATGGGCCTTCAGAGCCTGGTGATCCAGATATTCACCAAGATCTTGTATACAGTGGGTGCTTAATAAATGGTGGGCTTGACCGTGTCTACATCCTCCCATGGGCACTACTTAAATGATCATCTGGCTGAAGATGGTCCAGTTGCCAGGAGCTGGCGCGATCCTTCCACTCTGAGCTCCTGCTTCACTTCCAGGCTGGGTGCGGATCTATGCTACTGAGGGATGGGCCTCAGAGCCTGCCGGATGGGTCCCCATGGGTGGGGGATGGGAGCCCAGATCGGAGACCCCCATTGGGCAACCCTTGAAGCAGGTTGGGGCTGGGCGCCGAAGGCCTGCCTTTCGGAGCCTGATGCCCACTCTGAAAGGTGTATTTAAGTCCGGGGACTGAGGCTGGGCCTTTAATCATGTCCAAATTGCTGGAGCGGCCACCAGGGTGTACACCAAAATGAGCCGCTCCCTGGGCTTAGCCGTTAATTCTGGTGAAAACCAGTCTAATAAATGGCTAAATTAAGAAACTGAGCGGGCCTTTCCAATTAGCCCAGATTCCGCCATAAGTGGTAGGTTGGAGCTAATTTTCCCAAAATAAGTCCTCTTCCCTGCCTTGTTTGCAATCCAGCCGAAAGCCTGGGCTCCAGGAAAGCGGGGCTGCCCTGCTCCAGGGGAAGGAATGCCGGGACCCATTGGGGGTGGCCATGAAAAGAGCCAAGAGCCCCGCCAAAATACCTGAGGCCCGCTTCTTGGGAGAAGGCTTTGTAATAAAAAAAAAAAAGCCCCTGGGCTTGCCCAGCCTCTGGAGAGTATGGGGGCTCCATAGGCCCTCTGGAGGCCAGCCTTCTGCCCCCTCACCATCACAAATAGGCCAGTTCAATCCTTGTCTTCCCTAGCATCATTTCCTCTGTCTTTCTTCAACGCAGAGCTCCTTCTCTCCTCCACGCACCCAGGGAGGGGCAGGACAA
The DNA here is from genome assembly GCF_027887165.1 of Monodelphis domestica. NCBI lineage: Eukaryota > Metazoa > Chordata > Mammalia > Didelphimorphia > Didelphidae > Monodelphis > Monodelphis domestica. Next base: position 3,786,680 of record NC_077232.1, read on the forward strand.
GCAGCCGTCCTCCCTCCACCATTCTACCCATTCTGTCCTTTGCTTGTTTGATGTATCTTTTCCTGACATTTTGCGCTCCACGTTCTCTTTTTTCCTCCCTACCACCCTCCCTCTGCCCCAGTTGCCAGGTCATCTGGTAGAGGTTGTGCATGTGCCATCCTGCAGTGTGTATTTCCACGTTCATCACAGTGTGAAAGAGGACGCATTGTCTGCACTAGAAGAAAATTCTTGCAGGATGGTGCGCTCCCAGCAGGATTGGGCCTCCATCCTTTGCTTCTGAGGCACTCGATGGCCTCTTTCGTCAGGAGTCCTTTGGAGCTGTCTCGGATTCTTGTCTGGCTTGTCACAGCTGATCGTCGCACGTTATTGCTGTTACTGTGTACAGCGTTTCCCTGGTTCTTCTCACTTCGCTTTGCATCCGTTCATAGAAGCCTTCCGGGCCTTGGGGGATTATCTCATCTTGTTCATCATTTCTTGTGGCCCAAGATTCCTACCATTTTACAGAGCTGTCTCAAAGAGGCTGTGTGACGTATTCATATCAAGGTTATCCAGCTAGAAAGGGATTCATTGGGCTTCAAACCCAGGGCTTCAAGCACACGTGCTTGCCTTTCAACACAAGAGCTGACATTAGTGATGTAGCATTAGAGCCAATGAAATCATCTTGGATTCAGAGTTTATGGGACATAAATTTCCTGCCTTCCAGGGGTTCACAGTCCAATGGGATAATACAACATCTACAGAGTAAGGATAATTTTAGCATTGTGACCTAAACCATATTTAATTATTGGTCGCCAGGAGATATCCCAAATAATAAAATACCCAAGACAGCTGGAAATTATGGTGATTTTAATTAATATAGAGGAAAAAATTAAGAAAGAGAGAGAGAGGGAAAGAGTTAATTAAAACTGCTCCAGCTCAGGCTGAGCCAGGCAGGAGTTAAAGGCCTTGGCCAAGGGGGCCTCCCTTGAGAGCCAAGGGAAAGGGAAGTCAGTCTTATCACTCACCATCACATGTGACCATCTTAAGGAAGCTGTCTGAGGGAGCTCTTACAGGCTTGAGTTCCAGGATCGAACTGATGCCCAGGCCTGCTCACAGGAAGTCACCAGCCAGAGTCACCTCTCTGGGAAAAGAGACCAAAGAGAGGTAGTGATGCACCCTATATAGACAGTTTTATGTCACTTTCCTGCATCTTATCTGTACCAATGGTAGCTTAACTTGACTTAGGACAGCCCAGGGGTCTGTCAACTGTTTCTGCACATGCCTATCAAAGGCCATCCTCCTAGATACTTAATCCTTAAGTATGGGTGCAGACATTCCTGACCTTGTTAGACTAAGTAGGGTGGAGCTATGTAAAGTTCGCAAGGCATTCTTGATTCTGTTAGACCAAGTATCTCCATTGTTACAATCAGGAGGTACCTAAATCAAATCTTTGCAACAGAGATTTAGAAACCTCAGGTAGGAAGGATGGGGCTCCAGCTTGGAAAGCTTGAAGAATAGTGGCATTGGGAGTGAGGGAGGATCCAGAGATCTGGAGACAAGATGAGGGACTGAGGCTTAAAGCTAGGAAGTCTAAGGGTCAGAGGTAGGGAGCTCATAGGAGAGGCAAGATAGAGCAGAGGAAAGAGCTCTGACCTCCAGTCAGAGAACCTGGCTTCAAATTCTGCCCATAGCTCTGCCCCTCTATGATGGTGTTATCTTGAGCAAGTAACATCCTTTCCCAGTGCCTCAGTTTACTCATCTGTAAAGTAAGCAGCTTGCCTTTTTCTTTCCCATCTTTTCTTCTTCCTTTCCCTCAGCTTTCCCCCAATTCCTCGCTGTCCAGTGTTTCCCTCACCAGCCCTAAGCCCTGCACTTTCTCCCATCACCCACTACTCTGATGTTCTCTCTGGCCTCAGTGAATCTGTCCTTCCCTGGATCGGAGCCCCTCTGGTCTCCCAGGGATGCTCCTGCTGTTCAGCCCAGTAACTTGTTCATAGGATGATCATTTTAGAGATAGAAACTCCCTTATTAAACTGGTCATAACAAATGTGGCTTTAGCAGTGTCCCTGGGGAGACAGTGAACCTACCACAGTCTCCTGGAAAGCAGGAGCCCTGTGGTGCCGAAATCTGGGCTCTGCCATTTGCTTACAGTATCTTTGTTTACTCCTCAGCTCCTCCCTCGGAGTGCTGAGGTGCTCAGAACAATCCCTTGCTCCCACCCCTGGTTGGGTGGGTGTAAAACCTTGCTAAGGTCCCTTCAGGCTCCAAATAAACCCTTTCCCATCCAAAGGTGCCTTTGGGGAAGGTCTTCGGAGCCCCCCTGACCACATACCACTAGGAGGCGCCCAATTCCACCTCTGGAGCTCAGAGGCATTCATAGAAACCGGAAAGGTAGGAAAGGAGCTGAGGCCAAAGTCCAACCCTTTCATTTGACAGAGGAGGATACTGAGATCCTAAGAGGTAGGCAAAGTAGCTTCTCCAGAGACACCCAGGCACCAAGGAGCAAAGTGGAGATTCGAACTTGGGTCCTTTGACTCTGAATCAAGCACTCTTTGTACTGGTGAGGGTCTCAGAGTGGGAAGGAATCTCTGAGGCCACCTAGTCCCTGCTCAACAGCCTCCCTAAGAATCTCTCCCCTATCACCCTGGAAATAGGGCCCTTCAGCCTCTTCACGGAGCACCTAAGGGAGGGACGGTCCCTTCACCCCAAAGGAGCCCCTTCCACATCGAGTCAGCTCTGGTTATCCAGAAGGGCTTCCTTATTTGGATCCAAAGTCCCTGCCTCAGTTTACCATCATCAGCACCTTGATTTCCTGGCCTGTGATACTAGCCCGAAGGGGAGAGTCTGACTCTAGCTGGCCTCCATCAGCTGGCAGGACCACCTACCCAGCAGAGACAGCTCTCTCCTTGGAGCCACAAGCCCCAGATTGAAGCCATACCCACCTCTGGCACTTGACTGCTGGGTCTCAGTTTTCCCATCTGTAAAATGTGATTCCTAATGCCTGTAGCACTTCCCCCCCCCCCAGAGAAGAGGCACCAATGAGACCGCACCCCCCACCTGCATCCCCTGTCTCTGTTTGTGTATGTATAACCTTTGCTCTAGGCTACAGGCTCCTGGAGTTTGTGGAGGGAAGTCTTCACTGGTGCCCTGTTCTGGTGTCTTACAGAGGGATCTCTGCCAGGGCAACCCAAGTCCTGCCAGATGCCACCCAGGTAGAATGGCCTTGAATGATGGACTCAGAGAAGGGCAGGGATACCCTATGGCACAGGGGAGCAAGTGCTGACTCTGGAGTCAAGAGGAGCCAGGATTTGTCGAGCCTCTGCCACCAGTGAGCTGGGCCACCCTGGGAAAGTGGCCCAACCTCTCTGGGCCTCAGGTTCCTCCTTTATAAAAATGAGGGGGTAGACATGATGGTCTCTGAGGTCCCTTCCTCTTTAGACCAAATATCTTATTGTGAACCTGTATATGAAGTTACCATCTCCCTGGGCCTCAGTTGTCTTCTCTGTAAAGTGAGGGAGTAGTTCTAATAGGCCCTGACTTCCCTCAGTGGAATGAGAGCTAGCTCTAGAGATGGGAGGTTCAAGTCTGGCCTCAGACACTTCCTAGCTGTGTGACCCTGGGCAAGTCCCTTATCTCCCTAGCCCTTCCCACTCTTCTGCTTTGGAACCAATACAGAGTATTGATTCCAAGATGGAAGGTGAGGGTTAAAAAAGAGAAATAGAGAATCGCACCCTTGACAACCTTGTGATCTATGGGCCCAGGCCCAGCCTGGCTCAGTGCGGGAATGGATGGGCATCACCAGCTTGACTGGAAGGGAGAAAGGCAACTCCAGACCTGACACTCGATCCACTATTCTACCTCGCTTCCCCCCAGGGCTCTAACCGGCTGTGTGTCGACGCCATGAAGGGTCTGAGTTCTGTGCCAGACAATCATCTCTGCAGTTTTTAGGCTTGAGGTGAGGGTCAGGGAAGATGGGCAGGGAATGCCCATTTAGTGTGCCAGGCACTATGTTAAGATCTCATTGGATCCTCACCACAGCCTTGGGAGGAAGGTGCTATCATTATCCTCATTTTACAGTTCAGGAAATGGAGACAGACAGATGAATTGACTTGCCCAGGATCACACAGCTAATAAGTGTCTGAGCTGGATTTGAACTCAAGTCTTTCTGACTCCAGGTATAGTGCCCTTATACTCAATCCCCACTGATAGGCAGTCTGTAAAGTTTTCTGCATGGTGGCTTCCATTTCTAGAGCTCTTCATCATTTGTAAAATCATGTGAGAGCTCTCATCATCCTCATTTTTCACAGCAAGAAACTGAGGCTGAGATCTAACATAAAGCATGGAAGGCGAGCTTCCCCTTCCGCCCTCTGGAATCCAGATCCTGTGTTCCTTCCTCCTTACCTTATGGGTCTGGGAGCCTTGGGATGTGATGGGTCAATCCAACCGGCTGCCTTTGGGCAGCAGCTCTCTAAGACAAGTCATTGGGCAGGCGTCAGAGTGGCCCCTGACCAATGGAACGGCAGGTCTGGTTTCTCCCCCTTCCCATGAGAACCGGCAGGCTGGTTTGGGCCTGGGTCTGCTGTGGGTAGTGAAGGGGCCACAGTGGCTCTTGGGTTCTGCCTCTCATTCCCTGGACAGGCCACTGTTCCTGCTGATTGCGCCGGTTCAGAGGCAGGGCTCCAAGTAGGCAGGAAAACCTGGTGAGTGAGAGAAGTGAGTGAGTGGGGAACCTGCTCAGTGGTGGGACACTGCAGAGAGAAAAGGAGGTTTGGGAGCCGGAGCAGCCTCAGTGGCCATGGGGGAGTGGGGCCTGAATCTGGTCCTGGTTGTTCGGGGGCTGACATCAGTGGTGGTGGCCATGATGGGGTCCCTTTTGAGGTGACCATTGGCCAGTACTAAAGGGCCTCTGTCAATGGGGGCAGTTCTCTAGGAGCTGACCCCCAAAAGATGGGGAGACGATAACATGGGCACATCAAACCGCCTAGGGTTGTCTTGGAATGGGGGGGCTTTTATGTAGGTAAAGCAGGACTCTTCCTATGAGAGATGAGCTCCTTGGTGGTATCCCAGGACAAAGGCTCAACTTGGGCTTTTGGGGGTGCCTGGCTTCCCCCAGCAGGTCCTTTGATCTGTCCCAGCAATTCTGAGGTCTGAAGGGGGGCTCCGGTGAGATTGGGAGGCTGCCCCCACCTCAGAATCCCTCCACATCCCTTGGAAGACATTGCTGGGATCAGCTCCCTCAAGTACAGGAAATGCTTGTGGCTTTGGGCCACACTGAAATGACCAGTCAAACAGTAAACATATATTAAGGACCTACTATGTGTCAGGCACTATGCCAGACATAAACTATGTCTGTAGGCTCAGCTTGGCATAGTAGAGAGGTCTGACTCAGGAGGAGAAGGATCTGGATTGGAAGCTGCCTCTTCCTTGGTCTGATTTGTCCAAAGTTGTTTACCTTTTTTATACCTCACTTTCCTCACTTGCAGAATGAAGGGATAAGAGACACCTCCTGGGTCTCTCGGCTCTGTCCGTCTGAGTTCCTGGGCTCTTCAGGACCCAGCCATTCCACCCTGCTGGGCCTGGCTGTTGTCTCAGCCCAGAACCAAACTCGAGGGGGTGGTCACTGCATAACCCCCAGCCCAGCTCTAGGGTAGCTACTGCACCACTTGAATGAAGATACATAGTTTGGGGTCCTCAGAGTGGAGAGTAAATGTTCTTATCCCCATTTTACAGAAGAGGACAGACATTGAGATTTTGCATTGCTGTGGAATGCTTCCCCGTCCCTCCACTGGGGCAGATTGTAGCTCCTTTGGGAAAGAACTGCTGATTGTCATTCTCGGTAACCGAGAGACTACCACTAACTAACTAATTGCTGCCATGGCCACCCCCCTCATCCCAAACATTCACACATACACACACACACACACACACACACACACACACACACCTGAAATGATGCCCTCCTCCTTCTTACCTCACAAAATCTCTTGTTTCCTTGGGTCCCACTTCCTATAACAGACCTTTGCTCATCCCTCCATACCCACCCAATGTTTCTCCTTTCCTCTTGATGTTACTTTGAATTTCTCAAAACTTTGTATTTACTTGTCTCTGCACTGGCTGGATTTCCTGCCCCCACCCCCACCCCTTCAGCCTCTTCACTAAAAGTTCTCAGAGAGCATGTAGAGCCTCCATCTTTTTTGTCTTTGTATCTGGTGCCTAGTACACATTAACTTCATGCTTGTCAAACTGACTTGAATCTTTTTGCAAGAAAAAAAAAATAACCCGACTCTTCACATAAAGAACCTCCCCACCTTCCCATTTATCTGATTTCCATTTTGGCTACCTTCTGAAGGAAAGAGCTTCCAGGAGCCTCTGGGATTTGTCCTGCTGCTAGTTTCTAGGCTCTGTGCAGTCACTCCGATGCATATTCTGAAGGGGTGGGGTGGGGGGAGTTGGAGAAGCTAAGGCTAAGCTAAGCCAGGGCTGGGAACTCTCCTCCAGCTTTGGTCCCTCTGAGGCAAAATCGACAAGCTCAGCAATGGATTTCTAGCAAAACCCCCAATTAACTGCAATGCCCTGAACACCGGATTCTCTGTTTTGGCTAATTGTCTTCATCTAGGAGGGAAAAACAGAAACCTCTTCAGCTTTGAACCTTCATATGGGTAGTTGTTTTCTCTCTCTCTCTCTCTCTCTCTCTCTCTCTCTCTCTCTCTCTCTCTCTCTCTCTCTCTCTCTCTCTCTCTCTTCGTTCCTTCCTTCCTTTCTTTCTACACTTATCTTCCATCTTAGAATCACTACTGTGTATTGGTTGTAAGGCAGAAGAGTGGTAAGGACTAGACAATGGGGATTAAGTGACTTGCCCAGAGTCACATAGCTAGGAAGTGTCAGAAGTCCGATTTGAACCTAGGACCTCCCATCCCTAGGCCTGGCTCTCAATCCACTGAGCTACCCAGCTGCCCCCTAAAATAGTAATATTAATAGCAATAGTAGTAATTAGTAGTAGTAAATAGCAGTAATTAGTAATAGTAGCAGTAGTAATAGTAGCAAGAATAGTTAGTAATAATAGTAGCAATAGCAGTAGTAGTAGTAACTTTTATTTTTATTTCCATATTATTCATTTTTGCTATATAGTGATCTTTTAAAGCCTAAACCCCAAATGACAAACCCATATATACATGTGATATGTGATGTCACATATTTTGCTTTTGCATTTCTATTCCCACAGTTCTTTCTCTCAATGAGGTTAACATTCTTTCCCATAAGTCCTTCAGGAGTGTTCTGACTTGTTGCCCTGCTACTAGTAGCCAAGTCCATTACATTGGATCGTTCCACAATGTTTCAATCTCTGGTTTTCCTGGTTTTGCTCCTTTCACTCTGCATCAGTTCATGAAGGCCTTTCCAGTTCACATAGAAATCTTCCAGTTCATCATTCCTTATAGCACAGTAGTAGTCCATCACCATCATATATCACAAATTGTTCAGCATTCCTCAATCAAGGGACAACCCTTCCTTTTCCATTTTTTTGCCACCACAAAGAGTACAGCTATGAATACTTTTGTGCAAGTATTTTTCCATATTATTTCTTTGGGGTACAAACCCAGCAGTGGTATGGCTGGATCAAAGGGCAGGCAGTCTTTTAAAGACCTTTGCATATAATCCAAATTGCCTTCCTGAATGGCCAGATTAATTCACAACTCCACCAGCAATGTATTAGTGTCCCAATTTTGCCACAAGCCCTCCAACATTTATTATTTTCCTATACTGTCATATTAGACAATCTGCTAGGTATGAAGTAATACCTTAGCATTGTTTTGATTTGCATTTCTCTAATTATGAGACATTTCGAACACTTTTTCATGTGTTTATTGATAGTTTTGATTTCTTTATCTGAAAACTGCCTATTCATGTCCCTTGCCTATGTATCAATTGGGAATAACTTGATTTTGGGTACAATTGATTTAGCTCCTTATAAAATGGAGAAATTAGACCCTTGTCAGAGGTCTTCATTATAAAATTCCCCTCACCCAATTAGTTGCTTCCCTTTAATTTTGGTTGCATTGATTTTGTTTGTACAGAAACTTTTTATTTTAATATAATCCAAATTATTCATTTTACATTTTGTAGTGTTCTCTATCTCCTGCTTGGTCTTAAATTCCTTCCTTTCCCATAGATCTGACATTCTTTGTTCACCTCATTTGTTTATGGTTTCCCTCTTTATATGTAAGTCATTTACCCATTCTGAATTAATCTTGGTATAGGGAGTAGTCATAGCTTAATGAATGCTGGCTGACCAATTAGTTGAAGACTGAGGACCCTGAATGGCTTTGAGATCCTGAACATGTGCAGTTGTTGTCCAGGATGGAAGCCAGAGGCAAACAAGGGGCATGGGACTGGGCTCTAGGTTTGGATTCAGAATGCCCTCTACAATGGGTCTGCATTTTGACAACTCTGTATTAGATCCTGCCTGTCCTGCTTGAGTGATGTATGTTTATGAGAGAAATGAACATGTCAGAAGGATCCATGAACAGAGGCTATCTGTCTGGTCCAATCCCCTCATGTCCCAAAGGCACTGATATTTAGGAGAAAGAATGCTGGGCTGGGTAGGGGTCCAGAGAATGCAGGTCTCTGATCCCATCTCTGACAACAAGCTGTGTGACTTAGTCAATAAATCATGGAGCCCCTCCAAGCCTCAGTTTCTTCATTTGAAAAATGGACTAGCCATCCTGGTAATACTTATTCCCTCAGAGCTGATGTGAGGTTCAAAATTAGTGCTCCAGAATGATCCAAAAGTCTTAGAGCAGGTTTAGAATTTAATATCCTAACACTGTTCTGCCTAGGTAAAGTGCTTTGCGAATGTACGTGTCCTGTAGGAACACCAGCTATCAGAAAACATGTCATATTGGAAAGAGAGAGAACCTTGAAACTAGGAAGCCCTGGGTTCCAATTCTACTCTGACACATCCTGCCTGTGTGGGCCCCATGCCAGGTAGCTTAACGTCATGGCTCCCTATTATGTGGAAAGGGGGCTGACCCTCCTCAGAAGAGGGAGACCTTTCTCAGGTGTTCCCTAAAGCAAAGAAATCATGGATCCAGTTTCTAACCCTATAACCACCCCAAGGAAATGACTTGGCTAAAGTTGCTTGTCAGAAGAGCCATGTTGGTTTCTTGCTTGCCCCCCTCAGTTCTCTCCTCCACACCAGGCTCAGCTGCAAAGTCTAGGGTAATCGTTGGCCCACCCTGGCAAGAGTCTGGTCCTTCCCCTGTTTAGGAAATGGAGATGGGAAGGGGGGGGGGGCTTATTTGAAAGGCAGATGATCAATCTCTTCTTTTTTAGTTGGGGCTGAGGGTTGGGATGAAGACAGCAAGGCCTGGCAGCATCTCCGGGAAGTGAATGCTCCTGGCACCAGCAAAGTCAAGCATGCTCACAGTGGCCATCCTTCATTTTTCCAAGTTTCGAAGGACGTGGAAAGCCATGGAGACTACCCTGGGGTTCAATAAGTCCCGTGGCCACCCACAGAAGCATAACTTACTCTTCCTACCAGTCAAGGCCCTCCACAATCTTGTTTCATACCAGTAGACCCCAGCCCCTACAAGTAAGTACTACCCAATGTGCTGGCCAAATTGGACAGCTCTCCATCCTTCATCTCACCTTTCTTTCCCTTTCTCAATTCTGCCTGCCAAATCCAACATGGAGTTCCCTTGCCTTCTCTACCTATTGAAGTCCCTTACTCTTCCTTCAAGGCCCAATTTAATAGCCACTGCCTCAGTGAAGCCTTTCCTGGTCTTGCCTCAATTTCCCCATTTCTCAGGAAAAAGTGACCTTGTCTTCCTCATGCTTGTCAGCTCGAAATTCCTCCTTTTTATCACAATAATTCAGAAAGGATCAGAGGAACCTAACTAGAGAATGGGTAAAGGAAAGGGAAGGGAACATTCCCTTAAGGTACATTTATAAGCACCTACTATGTGCCAAGCACTATACTAAGCCCTTTACAAACATGATCTCATTTGATCATTACCACCACCCTGGGAGGCAGGTGCCATGATTATCCCCATTTTGCAGCTGAGAAAACTGAGGCAGAAGTTAAGTCCACCCCTACCCCCTCATTTCACACATGAAGAAACTGAGGCCCAGAAAACAGAAGACTTGTCCAAGACCACACAGGTCCGGCATGATGAACCAAGCCATTAATTGTATCTGTTCTCCCTTATGATAGCCTCCCTCTCCCCCTACAAAGATCAGAAACTCCTGGAGAGCAGAGCCCAGGTCTCCTCTCTCCTCCTAGCCCCATCCTTCACACCCCCCATACCTCATACGCTGCCTTGCACACATGACTTTTGGGGGGGAAGAGTTACATAGGAGGTAACGGCTTGGGGGGTCACTTTCTGCCCTATTGAAGGACATTCCCCTGGGGAGGACCCTGGCAATTCAACAGAGCCCTGAAGGATGTACACAACCCAGGCTCTAGGCTCAGAGTAGGGTAAAACAAACTCAGTCACTGCCTTCAAAGAGTTTGCAATCTAAGAGACCAATCAGGGGGCATCTCCAGGCCTTGGGATTCCCCCCAGAACTCAGTAAGGAAGCCCCATCTCCCCCCTGCTGACAGCCAGAGGTACTCTCCGGAGTTTCTGGGGAATCCGGCTCCCCCAGCCCCGGAGGCTGAGGCTTTGTCCACAAGGCCTGAATATACATCTACATCTCTGGGCTCCGGGTGCAGTGGGATGGAGGAACAGCTGAGGCAGCCCCTTTTGGCTGGGCAAACCTGAAATGTATTACAAAGCCAGAATGACCAGAATGACAAAGGGCGATGGGAAAAGAAAAGAGAAGAGTGTGAGGGAAGCTGCTCTCTGGGAGGCTGAATGAGTATGTGAATAGTCATCTCCTGCCCCCCCCCTGCCCCCACAACCCCCAGTCCCAGCCCAGAATTCAAATTCAGCCTCAGAAACTTCCTATCTAAGTGATCCTCGGCAAGTAGCCTAACCTCTGTCTGCCTCAGTTTCCCCCTCCACAAAATGAGCATAAAAGTAGCCCTACCTCCCAGGGCTACTTTTGGGGGGAATCGCTTGTAAAGTACTTTGCAAATGGTCCAGCCTTCTACAACTAACTGCTCACTGGCATCCAGGCTATAGCAATCAAATCTAATCCAGACTTCACCACCTTAGGGGGAGAAGTTGCACTCTGGGGTCAATTTCCCTGTCTGGAAAATGATGATTGGGGCTACCTGGATTCTCCCTTTCCCACTGTTGTGCTCAAGATCAATTTTGATGCCTAAAACTAAGTCTCCCCCAATCCACAGTCACAGCTGACCCCTTTTGTATCTCTTAAAGAGATACAGGAGCTTTTGGCTGAGCTTGGAGCCAGGTTCATATCCCAGTTCTCCCACCTACTACCTACTGCCTGTGTGTCCTGGGCAAGTCGTTTCCCTCTTGGCCTCGTTTTGTCTCTTCAGGCTCTCTGATCCAATGAATTCATCTGGCAGATGGATGAAGGTCTCAGCACTAAGAAAGGGCATGGCAGTGTTCTGTAGTAAATAAGGAAGATGGAGGTTTAATTCCTGCCTCTGATGCTTACCAGCTTAGGTGACTCTGGGGAAGTCACTTCACCTCTGTCTGCCTCAGTTTCTTCATTGGTAAAAGGGAGATAAGAGCAGCACCTACCTCATAGGGCAATTATGAGGCACAGGTAAATGATAAAATATTCATTAGACAGACGCAGCATTTATTTTTAACCCTTTGCCTTCCATCTTTGAATCATCTTTGAATGTGCATTGGTTCCAAGGCAGAAGTGCAGTGAGAGAGGCAATGGGAGTTTAATGACTTGCCCAGGGTCCCACAGTGAGGAAGTGCCTGAGATCATATTTGAACCCAGGACTTCCCATTTCTAGGCCTGGATCTCAATCCACTGAGCCACCCAGCTGCCCCCAAGATGCAGCATTTATAAAGCACTTCTTCCATGACAGCACTGGGCTACAATGAATCCATCAATGAATCAACATGCATTAAGGCAATGCATTGTGGATGCCAGCCAATAGGCAAGCTTCCATTGTCAGTGACTGCCAAGTCCCTAGGCCAGGTGCTTAACCCTGACCAGGATGCGGGAGGGAAATCCCAGCAGCCTGGGGGGTGGAGCAGAGAGGAGGAGGAGGAGGAGGGGAGGGATGTGACCCCTCTTCTCTGGCATTCCCTTGCCCAGGAGCCAATGCTTCCTCAGCTCTGCCATGTTGAGCACTTTCCATTGAGCTGGCCATGGGATTCCTACAAAGAGTCCTAGTGAGGCACTGAAGAAAAGGGTCCTGCATGTGGCACGAGAGAACCTCAGTGGGGCTACTTCCAGGATCACTGTTGAACCCCTGTTCTCTGCCTTCAAGATGGGGAAAGGGGTTGGAGTAAATGACCTCTCCAAGGCCTCTTCCAGCTTTCAGCTCTGTGGTCTTTGTGCAGAGCAAGCAGGAGGCAGAGGAGCAAAGCTGGGAGCAGAACCCATGCCGAGGAGTTCCGGAAATGACAGACAGAGCACAGATGGCAAACCCTTTTGCTCTGGGGTTGGGACTTATCGAAGGATGTGAAAGGCAGCTACAGACCCCAGTGGCATGTAGTCTGGCCCCTCTGCCCATCCATTCCTTCCCCAAAAGGTTTACTTGGGCCAAGATGGCCAGGAATGGTGACAGAGTAGTAATGTCCAGCCAAGGTGAGCGACTCGGCCCTCTCTGGCCCCACGAGTTAAAAGATGCATTGACCCAGCATCTCTCCAGCATGATTATCCTCTACACACACACACACACACACACACACACACACACACACACACACACACACACACACACACACACACACAGTTGTACAAAAAAGGAGAAGGGGAGAGGAAAGGAGGGAGGGGGAAGGACAGAGGGAGATGGAGAGAGACAGAGAGGGAAAGAGATGGAGAGAGAGAGAGAGGAAAGGAGGGAGGGAGGGAGATGGAGAGAGGGGGAAGGACAGAGGGAGATGGAGAGAGACAGAGAGGGAAAGAGATGGAGAGAGAGAGAGAGAGGAAAGGAGGGAGGGAGATGGAGAGAGACAGAGAGGGGGAGAGAGAAAGAGAGGGAGAGACACCGGGAGCTGGCGAAGGGATGGAGGGGGAGAGAGAGAAAGAGAGAGAGATGGGGGAGGGAGAGAGAGAGAGAGAGGACATTCTCAATGAAGAGCTCTCTGGAAGTTTTGGGTCTAATAAATGCCAGGGAGAAGGAGAGAAGAGAAATATCAGGGGTAATATTGTGCTGTGCCCAGTGTTATGCTCATGACTGTACATTCAGAAAGTAGCAGAAGTTGGAGTGCAGCTCAGTGGACTGAGAGCCAAGCCTAGAGACAGGAAGTCCTGAGTTCAAATCTGATCTCAGACACTTCCTAGCTATGTGATTCTGGGCAAGTCCCTTAACCTCCCTTGCCTAGTCCTTTTTCTTCTACCTTAGAGCCAATACACAGTAGTGATTGTCAGATGGAAGGTTAGGGTTGAAAAAGTAAAAGAAGCAGAGGATGCAATCACAAGCTCAGAGGCCAACAACCTCCTCATTTTGCACATGAGGAAACTGAGTGGCTACTCTTTTAGGGCAGCAGGTCTGAGGCTGTAAAGTCCCAGACTCCCTGGGGTTGGAGAGGGAGTAGATGGACAGAGGAGGCCAGAAAGAGACCAGCCCAACCCCAAGAAAGGAGGAAGGTTCCCAGTTAGCTCTGGAAACAGGACAGGCCCATTTCAAAGCTTGCCAGCCCTGAAGTGAGGAGGAAGTCCTGGGAACTAAGTGGGGCTGGGAAATTGGGTTTGCCTTAGGGAGGAATAGTTGACTAGAAGTCATAAGCCAAAGTTTCAAATCTAGCCTCTATGTCATGCAATTGCTATGAGGCTCTACTGAGATAATGTAGATAAAATATAGGTCTAACCCTGGCCCTCCCCAACTCCAGAAGCTCTGGTGAGTCCCTCTGGCATCCAGGATAATATAGAAACCCTTGTTGGGGGTTTAAAGGCCTTCAGTGAGTCAGTCAGCTACCAACAAGTCTGGTTCTGGTTCCTCTTTCCAGCATTTTGGTGGCTGATTCTCCTTCAGCAGCTCCAAGGTACAGTCACTCTCCACACTGACCATTTGCCATTCCTCTCCCACTTCCTTGCCCTTGTACAGCCTTTCCCCTCTGCCTGAAACATATACTTACCTTACCTCCAACTCATGAATTTCTGGCTTCCTTTAGGGTTTAGGTTTAGGTTTAGGTTTAGCTGCTGTCACTCCCCACAGGAAACTCACCCTGATCCCATAATCTTGTTTCCTCAGCAAAGACACTTAGAATTCCTAGTTAAGGCCAAACCCTCAATCAAACACCATTTCCTACAAGAAGTCTTTCTGGATTCCTTCAGACTCGAATTTGTTTTCTGTACGTATTTTAGATATTCTTAGCGGTGTGAGTTGGCCCTCTCTCCCTAACACATAGGTTCTATCAAGAGAAAATCTGTTTCCAGTGGATCATTTTTTTAAACCCTCACCTTCCATTTTCCAGAATGAATTCTGCATATGGCTCCAAGGCAGAAGAGTGATCAGGGCTAGACAAGGGGGTTAAGTGACATGTCCAGGGCCACCCAGCTAGGAAGTATATGAAGCCAGATTTGAACCCAGGACCTCCTCTCTGGGCCTGGCATTCTATCCACTGAGCCACCTAGGTTTCTCCTCTATCTAATATTAAAGTTCCTCAGTGCCAGAATACTCCTGGGTATTCTGTAGGAGCCTAATAAATGCTGCTTAATACCATTGGGCACCTAGAAGGAGCTATCTAAAGATTTCTTGATAGATCAATGGACTGAACCCTCCCACCTTCCTGAATTGTCTCTGTCTGGGAATAAGTCGCTTCTCCCTCCCCCAAAATAAAAGCTTCCAAGGACAAGAACTACTTTTTTTTTTTAATCTTTGTATTCCCAGGACACAGTCCAGTTCCTGGTGTATTTAACAGGCTCTTAAACACCTGAATATATGAATGAATGAATGAATGAATGAATGAATGAATGAATGAATGAATGAATGAAGTGCTTTGCCAACATTAAGGCACTCTGCAAATGGCAGCTATTCTTCTTGTTCTTGTATTTGATGCTATTTAATCAGAAGTTGTGAGTGTGAACAAATCCGAGGCTGGTGTAGACAATTCCCCACCTTAGTTCACCTGGGGATTCGGGGACTGCAGAGGGCTGGGATGTGGCCTCCTGCTCCCCTGCCGGCCTCCCTGGAAGCTGCTTCTTCGGTCTCCTGCTAAGGACCCCCCCTCCCTCCCTGTTAGGGAAAGGGAGGTGCTGGGGGGCCCCCAGGCGGGGCGTGTCCAGAGGCGCAGCCGCTGCTCACTAACATGAATTCTAATGGTTCCTCTCCTCTCCTCTCCTCCGGGCTGGCCTGGCGTATGGAGGCCCTCATTGTTCCTCTGGGCTCCTTCCCTCCAGCTCCATCCCGCCTCTCTGGGCGCGGGGCATCTCGGGAAATGGCACAGGAGTGCAACTTTCTCAGGGATGCGGGGCGCCCCGGGGGAGGCCGGTCTTTGACACTCCCATTGACGCCTCCCCCGAAGCTGGCTTTTTTCTGGGGGTTGTTAAGACAGCAATTTGCCAGCTCATTGATTGCCAGCCTGATTGATGAGAGCCGCATCTCCCTGCGCCTGTCACGGAGGCCGAGCCGGCTCCTCCTCGGAGGGAGGCTCCGAAAAGAATGCCGTGCATGACAAAATGCCTCCGCCCGCGGCCCCAGACAAACGGTGGGCCGGCCAGCTCGCCTCAAAGAAACTGCAGCTTCGGCAGAAGCCTTTCAGGCGGGTTTTGTGCCGGGGCTCGCTTTGGCTTTGATTTGGGGGCTGCAAAGAACAAGGGAGGATGGATGGGGCTCCTAGCTCCAGGCCTG
This sequence comes from Monodelphis domestica, assembly GCF_027887165.1. Lineage (NCBI taxonomy): Eukaryota > Metazoa > Chordata > Mammalia > Didelphimorphia > Didelphidae > Monodelphis > Monodelphis domestica. Next base: position 3,802,548 of record NC_077232.1, read on the forward strand.
GGCCACTCGCCTCCCTCCCAGGCAGGACTTGGGGGTGGGGGCGGGGAGCCTTTGGAAGAGGCCCAGGTGCGAGCGCCCTCCCCCCAGGGCCTCTCAGCACCCCAGGAGGAGGAGACCCTGAAGTCTGGCCTTTGGGGGGGGCCCGGGGTGAACCCATCCAAGATCCTCCTCCTACAGATGAGGAAACAGCCCGAGATCACACTGGCAGCCAATGGTGAATGGAGCCAGGTCCCACGGTGGCCCCATCACTGGGTCCCAGGGCAGGCCTTGTGGATGGCACTAAACTAGGCAGAAGCATCGCCCTGCCGCCCTGCGCAAAGCTGAATAGAGTGGCCCTTGGAGATCTCAGAGATCCAGGGGCCTGGAAGGGCCCACAGAGGCCAGTGACCTCACAGCTCCTGGCTCATTTGTGACCAGTGAGAAACCGAGGCCAGAGGGGTGAGGACTCCCTTGGGCCCAGGCAGAGCTGGCATCCCCACCTTGCTGAGATGGAGCCAATGCAATATTCGTAGTTCATGTGGAGCCACAAAGAAGGGGAAATGGCCGGGTGGAGCAACATGCTTCTGGCCCATGGCGAGAGGCTGCTGGCTGAAGAGCGGCTGTCCTGGCCTTCCAGAGAAGGGGCCTCCCTGCCTTCAGCTCCAGCACTCCCCCTGCTAGCCACACTCACTGACAAGAACACCAATTTAAGGGGCAGCTGGGTGGCTCAGTAGATGGAGATCTGGGCCCAGAGAGAGGAGGTCTTGGGTTCAAATTTGACCTCAGACACTTCCTGGGCAAGTCACTTAACCCCCATTGCCCAGCCCTTATTGATCTTCTGACAGAAGGTAAGGGTTTAAGAAAAAACCAACATCTCCAACTATGGCATGTGAGAGCCCCAGAGAGGGCCGGGGGCTTTCCCAAGGTCACTCAGGTACTCTCATAATTAGTCCTCATGAAGTGCTGCTTGGACCCAAAGCCGGCATACTAGGGGGATCCCAGGGCTTTCTGAACAATTGGGGGCACCATGAATCCACTGACTCCAGATTGTCTGAGATCATCTCAGGGGCTATTTGAGGGGGGTACAATGACACTGGCCATTCCAGGGCTGGACAGGCAGAGACACTGTTTTCCTCTCTTGACTATTTGATCCCAGCCTATTCAGGTCTATCAATCTGGGCCCTCGGTGGGGGGCTGTCACCAGGCTGATAGATTATGTGTGTCCTGTTTGATGGACAGGATGTGAATGAACCCTGTCCTGCCCCAGCTGCTTCATGGCTCTCTTCTGGACTCCTTTTCTTCATGCCTGCCTCCTTTTCCAAGAATATCCCAGGTGTGCAAGGCTTCTTAGAAGGGCCTGGCAGCACTGACCCCATTGTTCAGAGCCTCATTTTCCCCAATTGTAAAATGAGGGGTGAAATATTATAATAGGATGGAAGGGGTTTTAGGGAAGAAACATATAACTATTTTGATTTTATTAAACAAGGAAAGGGAAGGTAAAAAGGGAAAGAAGGGAAAGGGAGAAATCTCAATTCTTTTACCCTCTAAATATACACACTATCTAACTTACTCTACACTAAACCCCAAATTATATAAAGGCAAATCAAACAGGGGACCAATATCTTACAAAGAGTCTCTGGGGAGCCAAAACAGGAATCCCAGATGAAATGTCCACAGATGGGAATTCTCCATGTTGAAGTCAGCTCCTCAATCCCTGACCAGCAGATGACCAAAGAATAACTCCTCACCACAGCCAAAAGTTATTCACAGGCTAGTATCTTGATAAATGAGCTTCTGGAAGATGCAGCCACACATCTCTCTCCTTTCCTCTCCCAGGTCCAGAGTAAGTTTTTTCCAACTAAATCTCAGGAATTCTAACTCAACCAGGCTCAGAAGATTCCGGTCTCATGTCCCTGTCCATCACTCTTACGTCCTAAGTCTTAATTTCCTATTGCAACAGTCCCCCCCTTTGCACAAAGCCTAAATCGTGTTGAAAATACTATTTTGGCATTTGTGCACAACCTAAATTACTTACAGATTAACTACACTAAGATATCTACCCCAAATGACAGATAACCTACACTCAACTATCTTAATCTAACCAATACTAACCTTGTCTAGGGATTTAATCAAGGAAAGGGGAAAAGGGCTTTAAATAATGAGCAAGTAAAACTTCAAACATATGCAAAAGCACAAGCAAATAACATCAAAAACAAAAGATGAACACAACTTCCATGCAAACACCAAACTCATAAATACTACTCTTATCAGCTAATACAGAAAATTCTAATACTATTTAATACATTAACATCAAACTTAGAGAAAATATTTTTGAAACTTACAATAAGCACAACAGGGGGTAAAGCTAGCTAAGACCCATAATTCCATGACTTGCTAGGGAAAGGCTTGGGCCAGAAGTTGGACCCTGGACTCAGGCTTCTGGGTAACTCAAAAGCCTTAAAGCCTAGCAGATGAGGTCAGGAGGATCTCTGTTCTCGGAGCAGACAAGTTGCCCAGGAGAGGAATGAAGTTCTGAGATTGAAAGCATCCTAGTCCCTGCAAAGGGAACTCCAGATGCTTACAATGTACTTGGTCCTTAAAGGGACAAGAGATTTCTGATACAGTTAGGTGGGCATCCCACACCCCCCTAAGAAGGTGGCAAGTGTGTCAATGTCATGGATCAGGGAGCCAAGAGGCACCTTGGAAGAGCTGGGTAAGGACAGGTCTGGGAGTCATGGGGCTTAGAGTTGGGACCAGACTGTAGAGATCATCTGGTCCAAATTCCTCATTTTAAAGAGAAGGAAACTGAGTCACACAGAAGTTAAATTATTTGCTCAAAGTCATTTGGGTACTAAGGGGATGCATCAAAATTTGAACTCAGGGCAGAACCAAGAGAGCATTATACACAGAGACTGATACTCTGTGGCACAATTGAATATAAGTAACGGACCTCTCTACTAGCAGCAATGCAATGATCCAGGACAATTCTGAGGGACTTAGGAGAAAGAAAGTATCCACATCCAGAGAAAGAACCGTGGGAGCAGAAACACTGGAGAAAAACAACTGCTTGATCACATGGGTCAATGGGGACATGATTGGGGATGGAGACTCTAAATGATCACTCTAGTGCAAATATTAATAATATGGAAATAAGTCTTGATCAATGACACATGTAAAACCCAGAGGAATTGTGCATTGGCTACAGGAGGGGGAAGGAAGGAGGGGAGGGGAAGAACATGAATCATGTAACCATGGAAAAATATTCTAAATTAGTTAATTAAATAAAATTTTTCAAATTAAAAAAAAATTTGAACTCAGTGGTACTACCTTCAAACTCAGTCCTCTCTCTTCTCCATATTTTTAGTTTTGGTTTTGATCTGAGCCCAAGGACTGAACCAGCTTCACATTTGCCTTGATATTCCCAGCATGTAGCGAACAGCAACTTGCAGAGACTGGCTTTGGAAATGTTTGAGGGATGGAATTCACACTACTTCTGTGACCCTGAAGAAGTCATTTCAGTCTGAGCATCTCTTTGTTCCCCTACAATTCTGGGGTAGTTATGTTGGCCCTAAATGCATAAGTGGTAGACAAAGTTCCATGCAAACCTTAAAACTTTTGAAATGGGGGCTGTTAGCAAGTAGAATAGCTTGTTCAGGGTCCCACGTCTGGACAGTGCCACAGCCTGGATCAGAGCTGGGCAGCCCAGCTCTCAACCTTGCTGGTGCCCCATGATTAGCCTATACTGAAGCATTGCCCTCAGAGAATCAAGGAGATTCTAGAGGGGGAAGAGGTCAGAGCCTAGGGGGGTCTAGGGAACCTGATTTAAAAGTATTTTGATCACTACCTTCCCATGTCATTGATTTCCTTCACACTCCTAGCTATTTTATTCTATGCATTGAAAAACATGATTCCTAACTTCCACTGGCCTGCCAGAGGAGTCCAGGACACCCAAAAAGGTTAGGAAGTCCTCTTTATTTATTTATTTTGAGAATGTTATTTAATTAGTTGATTTTAGAATATTTTTCCATGGTTACATGATTCATGTTTTATTCCTCCCTCAAGCCCCCTCCCATCCCCACTCCCCATGTAACCAATGAGTAATTACACTGGGTTTTACATGTGTCAGTGATCAAGACCTATTTCTATATTATTGATATTTGCACTAGGGTGATCATTTAGAGTCTACATCCCCAACCATATCCCCATCAATTCATGTGGTCAACCAGTTGTTTTCCTTCTGGGTTTCCACTCCCCACAGTTCTTTCTCAGGATGTGGACAATGTTCTTTCTCATAAGTCCCTCTGGATTTTCCTGGGTCATTGCATTGCTGCTAGTAGAGAAATCCATTACATTTGATTGTACCACAGTGTATCCATCTCTGTGTATACGGTTCTCCTGGTTCTGCTTATTTCACTCTGCATCAGTTCCTGGAGGTCTTTCCAGTTCACATGAAATCCCTCCAGGTCATTATTCCTTTCAGCACAAGAGTATTCCATCACACCTACTCTTTGTTCTAAGGTTCCTGTGTTCTCAGTTTCCTCCTAGTTCTTTATAAAGCCTTTGCTTCTAGGTAAGAATTGAATTGGCTTTCCCTGGTGTTCTCATCACTGCTAAGTGGGGTCCAGCCTTCCGCCCTGAGAACGAGAAGGGCACGGATTGACAGTCTTTGCTCAATACAAGAGAATGGCCACATAGTGGCCACAAACGTGGCTGACCAGAGAGCCTGAGGAGGAGGAGAGAGATAGCACTTGGGAGAAGACAAGCACCTTCCTTTTGCAAAGGATTTGACAGTTTTCAAAGGGATTTCATCTTGGAGGAGTCACATTATTATTAGTCCTACACTATCAACTAGAATTCTCTCTTCACTTGAACTCCAGTTCAGCCTTGATCCAAATGCCACAAATATCAATCACCTTCTATGTGTGCCAAGACATATAGAAAACGAGGACCTTGAGCTCCATGTTTTCCAAGGCCTCCTCTAGCTCTTAGACTCTAGAAAGGACTGGTTAGATTGGAATCAAAGAACCTGGGGTTGAATTCTGGCTTTGTATGATCTTGGACAAATCATTTTATCTCCCTAGGCCTCAGTTTACTCCAATGTAAAAGGAACTAGAATTTCCCTGGAAATTCTTGATTGCCTGGAATGTCTCTGACTCCTCCCCATTGCCCCAACCTGCCAGAAAACTGGGGCACCTGTTGCAGGTAGCCAGGCCATGACTTGGCTTTCAGGATCATCTTTACCTGCTTCCCTCCTGGAGAACATTGGTCTGGAATAGAGGGTGAGCCTCCAGGCTGAAGATGCAAGCCTTCTGACTGGGCAGAAGTCTGTGTGGGAGATCTCCAAGGTCCCAAAGGCTGGATGTCCAGGTGGGTACTGCTGGCATCTTCTCCAGTTCCTTGGGCACTTGCTCCAGAGCAGGGTGTGATTTAGTGATGAGCACCTGGGGGAGGGACAGTCATACCAAATACAGAAAAATAACACTGACCCCCCCCCCCAACCTGGGCCTCAGAGCTTTCAAAGGAATCCCTTAAACTGGTGATTTGTTAACAAGGAGCATTATGGGATGTCTACTAAGGAATCCATTCACCAGGGCATGGAGCAGTGAGAGCACAGATGAGGTCAAGGCAGAGTGTCAGTTCCACAGAAAGATGCTAACAGGGATGCTATGAGCCTACATGAGCCATCAGTCAATCAGCAAATAAAATGGAAAAAGTTCTTCGACTGTTCTCAGAGGTCCTGGGTTCGAATCTTGCCACTGTCATTGACTACTTACTCTTTCTCAGCCCCAGTTTCTTCATCTATAAAATGAAGTCGTTTGATTTGTATTCTCTTGGGGACCCCAGAACACCAAAGAGAACACACGCCCACACTCTGTCTCTCTCTCTCTCACACACACACACATCCATACCCACCTGGCCAAGTTTGCTAGGCTTGTGCCCAGTGAACCATTGGGATGAAGAGGAAGATCAAGGAGGGCCGGGGACCCCTGCTTGGGGAGGAAGAAATGATGCTAACTGACACCAGAACAGTCAAAGATGCTCACCCCTTATTTTACTTCTGTTCTTTCTGCCCAACAGAATAGACTCTGAAGTCTCAAGGTGGAAAAGAAATCTCTAAGAAGAAGTCGAGTTCCAAAATAGTTAAGACAATAGTAAGAAGGCACATGGTGACCCTGGAAGGGTGCAAATGTTCCAGCTCAAAGAAACAGAATCTTCGGGTCTCAAAAGACCTGGTGATTGGCTGGAGAACTGAGACCCTGAGACACTCACTGTCTGTGATCGCTGAAAGGCCATAGGGAATGGGAGAAGGGCAAAGACTGCATTGACTTTTTTTTAATGGAAAGAGGGCAGCTGGGTGGCTCAGTGGATAGATAACCAGGCCCAGAAATGGGAGGTCCTGGATTCAAATTTGGCCCAAACACTTCCTAGCTATGGGACCCTGGGCAAGTCACCTAATCCCCATTGCCTAGTCCTTACTGCTCATCTGCCTTGGAACCAATACTTAGTATTGATTCTAACTAAGACAGTAGGCAAAAAGAAAAATTAATAGAAAGGGGAGAGAATGTGCAAGCTAGAGCCCATGACTTTGACTTGGGGGAGAATTCAAATGGATCTGTAAAGTGATGGCTAGTGAATACCAACAAAGGAAGCTTTGGTTCCAAGGAGCCACCATGGCTTCCTACTCATTCAAGGCAGGGTATGAGAAGCCAACCTTATTATTACTTTCTTTTTATGATGTTTTTATTTATTTCAAATATTTCCCATGGTTACATGCTCATTATTACTCTCACAGGGAAATGCTCCGGCCTTAAGGATTCATGGGGAACTTAGCAAAGCATTTCATAAAGCCTCTCTTGCTATTCTTGTGACAAAGATGGAGGGATGTGGACAAGATACCCAGGCTAGAGGAAAGAAATGACTGCTTTTAGCCTGAAGAAGACACTAGTGGAGGGAGGGGATGCCAGGAATTGCAGCTTGTCTTCCAGAGTTCCAATGGCTGTCATGGGGAAGACGCACTCTGATGTTGTTAGGGTTCCGATTAAACGCTTGTGTAATGGATTGCCTGGCCGTAAAGTCAGTTTCTCAGCAAAAGACTTTGTAAACCGGAAGATGCCTTTGACGTGCTCTGCCGAGTCCTGAGGTTGGGCCTAGGAGCAAGAAGGGAAGCGATCCTAACCAGTGGAGCCCCTGGGACAGAGTCAACAGGTGTGCCGTCCCCCTCGAGATCACTTGAGGGGAGGGAGGCTGAATAAGAGTCCTGGAACGATGTCTGGACCATCATTGAGGCCTTCAAGGCTCTAATATGGGTTGTACTAGAGGAGGACTTGGAAATCCTATAACATAGTAAGAGGAAAGAAAACGGATATATACATATAGATATATGGGGGGGAGAGAGGGCAGGGAGAGAGAGGGAGAGGGAGAGAGAGGGAGAGAGAGAGAAGGAGGGAGAGAGAGGAAGGGAAGGAGGGAGTGAGACAGAGAGAGAGAGAGAGGGAGAGAGAGAGGGAGAGGAGAGAGAGAGAGGGGAGAGAGAGAGAGGGAGAGAGGGAGGGAGACAGAGGAAGGGAAGGAGGGAGGGAGACAGAGAGAAGAGAGAGGGGGGGGGAGAGAAGGAGGGAGAGAGAGGAAGGGAAGGAGGGAGTGAGACAGAGAGAGAGAGAGGGAGAGAGAGGGGGGAGAGAGAGAGAGAGAGGGAGAGAGAGAGAGAGAGAGAGAGGGAGAGAGAGAGAGAGAGGGAGAGAGAGAGAGGGAGAGAGAGGGGGGAGAGAGAGAGAGGAAGGGAAGGAGGGAGGAGACAGAGAGGGAGAGAGAGAGGGAGAGGGAGAGAGAGGAGAGGGAGAGAGAGAGAGAGGGAGAGAGAGGGGGGAGAGAGAGAGAGAGAGGGAGAGGAGAGAGGAGAGAGAGAGAGGAGAGAGAGAAGAGAGAGAGAGAGAGAGAGAGAGAGAGAGAGAGAGAGAGAGAGAGAGAGAGAGGGAGAGGGAGAGAGAGAGAGAGGGAGAGAGAGGGGGGAGAGAGAGAGAGGAAGGGAAGGAGGGAGGAGACAGGAGAGACAGAGAGACAGAGAGAGAGAGAGACAGGACAGAGAGACAGAGACAGACAGAGAGACAGAGACAGAGAGAGAGAGAGAGAGAGAGAGAGAGAGAGAGAGAGAGAGAGAGAGAGAGAGAGAGAGAGAGAGAGAGAGAGAGGAGGAAGGGAGGGAGGAGGGAGACAGAGACAGACAGAGAGACACAGGGAGACAGAGACACAAAGAGAGAGAGACAGAGAGAGAGGGAAACAGAAACAGAGGCACACACACAGAGGGAGAGAGAGAGACAGAGCCAGAGACAGACACACACACACACACACACACACACACACACACACACACACACACAACAGAGGGGGAGAATGTCTCCCCAACTAAACATAAGCCGAGTTGAGCAGCTTCAGCAGAGCAGTTGATTTTGACTCAAATCTGAACTCGAGCTCCTCTTGCCACCCAATGGCGGGAGTAGCGCCATTCAGTTTCTGTGGCAGGATCCGGACCCTCTGACTAGGGGATGGAACTGCAGGTGTTTGAGGACCCCTGCATAGCCCCGCAGGGAGCCGACTCCTAAATCCTTCCCTCCCCCCTCCCCCCAAGTGTTTCCAATCCAGCCTCATTAAGCCTTCAGTCTGGGCTTGTGTCTAGACAGCTGACAGATCGCAGACCGCAGCAGAACCTCGCTTGGCGATCTCGGGCGGCCGGCCCCAGTTTTGGATCACTGCTCGGTCACAACAATGGAATGGAGGCTCCCTGGGCTTTTCTAACAATCTTTAAAATTCGTCTCTTCTGATTGGAAATGGCCACATAAATATGTGTAAATATTCCTTTTCAGCCCTCCCCTTCTCTCCTTACTAGCATTTCCAAGGCAAAGGGCTTTAAGCCTAGGCAATGGGGGTTAAGTGACTTTCTAGAGCCATACAGCTAGGAAGTATGTAAGGTGAAACTTGAACCCAGGACCTCCCATCTCCAGGCTAGCTTTCTATCCACTGAGTCGCCGAGCTGCCCCATTGGTGGGATATGTTAACACCAAGGGCAAGTCATTCGATGTGAATGTTCTCCATTCCTGAGCCAGAGTCATGGCTGCCTGGAGCCAGAAAGGTCCTCAGGGCCCTACAGTGAGATGCGTCCTCTGGAGCCTCCGGGACAAATAGTTCTTTAGCCTCTTCTGGAAAAACTCTGGGGATGAACCGCCTGCTTCCTTGGGAGGGAACTCCTTCCCCTGCTGGGCTGTTCTCATTGCCAGGAAGGTGCTCCCAACTTCTAGCTGCGATCTGCCTTGCCTCAGTTTCCCCCACCATTCTGGGGCTGCTCAGGGCCAGGCTAAGCCCTCTTCCACATGACGAATCCTTGCAGATTCTCTGAGCCCCAACCTCTCGCCTTCCCTCCTCCAAGCTCCTTCCTTCTGTCTGCCATAGCAGAAGACTGAGCTCATCGAGCTGGGACAGTCGCAGCTGACCTCAGAGAAGCAGGGCCTCCTCCGCGGGCTCTAAGGGTTCCTCTAGGAGATGGATGTGAGAATAGTTTGTCTCGTTTTGTTCTTTGCTTGGAACCCCTGATTTCAGCAATGTCAGGAACATCCAGTGCAGGGACTCCCACTAAAGGTAGAGCTGAGCAGCCTTTCTGTACCTTAAGCAAGTAGATTGCTGCTTGGGGCATTGGAAGTTAAGTGACTTATCCAGGATCATACTGTCATTAGGTACCAGAGGCAGAATTTGAACACAGGTCTTCTCAACTGGCTGGCTGGAAGAGGCTGACTCTATTCATCCACCTTGTTGCCACTCAAGGGAGGCATTTTACAAAAGGAGGAGAGAGGCTAGAACCAGCGGGGGGCCAACCGGGGCTAGGAGTCTGCCCTGCAGAGCCCATCCGAAGTGCAGCAGTCAGGGCTCCCAGAATCCCCTGCTTCCCTTTCTGCCTCTGGGGTGCTCTCCCAGCCCCCTCCTAGAAGGCTCCCAGGCAGCAGGGATGGAGCCGTCCCCTTCCATTGATGGGGAGAAGCTATCAAAAGGCCTTCAGAAGCAGGAAAGAGGAGACAAGCCCACATCAAAGGCCTTGCAGCTCGCTCTGCTACAGGCAATTTCCCCGCAGCAGAGCTGACTCGGCTGGGGGGGGGGGGGGCGTGTTTACAGGGGCTGCCTGCAGTGTCAGGTTAAAAAGTGGGCTTTCCAGCTCGGCGCGGGGGGTCCTGCCCGCGTTTCATCTCCCAACAGGTTCAAAAGGAGAGATTTAGTCCAAAGCGAGGGCTCCAAACACATGATTAGCGATGAAAGGAGGCAGGACCTGCGCCTGGGAAGGGTTCAGGGAGGATCAGAGGCGCCCCCCACCTCGGGAGGCCGCTCCACCTGTGCCCCGCTGTCTGCGGGCGGCAGGTGCCTCCACAGGGCTCCGCACGCCACGGGGGGGGGGGCAGCTTTTCAAGTGGGCGCCAAGGGGGTCTCGAACCCAGGAAGCCCCCCTTCTGTCAGCTGCTGCTGCGCCTCTCGGGGGCGTCCCTGCTGGAATCCAAAGCACGCAAGCATCCCAATGAAGGGTTTGCCAGCCTTGGATGAGGGGCCCCTCCACGGCCTGGCGTTAGTCCGTCTCCTCCAGCAGGAGGGCCCACGTGCTCATTACGCACCATCGGGCATCCTCTTCTGGCTTCTCTAGCCTTCCCACTCCTTGACCAGCTGTGCCGTCTTTCACTCCACCTGAGATGGTCTTGTAGTGGAGACGATGCCAGTGGGACGTGGGGGAGAGTGAACACGCGGAGTGGCAGGATAAGGATCCCCATCCAGCCTCTGACACTTCCCAGCCATGTGACTCTGGGCAAGTCACTTCACCTGACCTGCCTCAGTTTCCTCATCTGTAAAATGAGCTGGAGGGCAAATGGCCAACCCCTCCAGTATCTTTGCCAAGAAAAGGCCCAATGGGGTGCCGGACCATCGGATATGACTGAGTGATTCCCACAAAGATCTTGCTACACTGGACCACTGAGTCAGATGGCAGAAAAGGGAAGTTCAGGTTGGGTCCAGAGAAGTCCACTTCCCAAGTGCAAAGTGGGCCAGGACTGAAAGATATCTGGCAGTGGGGGGGGGGAGGAGAGGGGGGAAGGAATTGGGATACAAGATCACCCCCCACCCTCTCCGGATGGATATGAAAAGAACTCATGGATCAGGAGGTCTTCTGCCCTGGTTCGATCTCACAGGGTCCCCAGCCCAAGGCCTACTCTGACAAGTTGGAGGGTGCCTAGAAAAGGGAGGCCAGGATGGCGAAGGGCCCCGGGGCCGTGCCATCTGGACCTGTGTTAAAGGAGCTAGGAAAGAGAAGACGGGAAACCCAGGGGAGCTGTCCTTGGGAAGAAGAGGAGAATGAGGAAGAGGAAGGCTTCAACTGGCCCTGCTGGCCCCGCAGGCCCGGGCAGGAGTGAGCCCGAGGAAGGAGTTGCCCAGGGAGCTGCCCAGGGAGCCTGCGAAGAAGCTGGGGAGCCGGGGGTCAGATATGTCCTCACAGGGCTTCTTGCCCAGGCAGGGGTGCATTTGCTAACTCCTGAGACTGGGGGATGCTGGGATTCTGCAGTTTCTCCTCTCAGAGGCAGGGCCCGATGCTTCTGGGTTCCAGGACTCGGCATCCTCTCTCTTCTGGCCCTGCCTTTGTTCCCACCCTTTTGATAGAAGAACATAGGTGTCTTTGTGCTCCCGCCAGACCTGGCCGGGCCTTGATGTCCCACCCAAGGGCTCTGGATTCCCTTTCCACCTGGCAGACTCTCCCCGCTCGGCTCGCCCAGGGCCCGGGAGGGAGGGAGGGAGGGAGGGAGGGGCCTGCCCTGGTCACAAAACCTGGGGTTCTCTGCTTTCAATATGTCATTGTGTGGCCGCCTCGCAGCTTTGATATTTTAAGTCGGAATCCTAACAAAGCAAAGACAGATGACTGGGGAGGGACCCTCGCCTATTAGGAGACTTAATGGCTCTGGATTTCTCAGGCTGCCCTGCTGAAAGAAGGTTCTTCCCCAGGAGGCCTATCTGGTTTCTGCGGGAGTCCCCACCCCCAAATTTCAGCTCTTACAAGCCTCCTAGCCGTGCCCGGATGGGCAGGGGCATTGTGCACTGGCAGGGGGTGGGGAGGCCACTCACCTTGCCTGCTCCTCCCCCACCCTCAGCCTCAGTGTGGGGTGTCTTCCCTGCCTGATGGTCCCCTCTGTTCAGCCCAACAGCAAGGCCCTGACTGAGAGGGGTGGGCATGTGAGGAATGATGGTGGCATCCCTTGATGGGCCCTGGGGCCACTCTGGGGAACAAACCAGATCTGGGCACCTCAGCCCAGAAGGGCTTTGTTTGACTGGAGCCTGTCCTGGGGAGCTGCAGGGCCTCCAAGGACAGTCCTCAAAGGCAGGCGATCAGCGTGTCACCCCCCCCAGCTGAGCCCTCGGCTTCGTGCCCTCCCACTGTAGCCCAGCGAGCCCAAATTCCATCACAGGGCACCACTGATGGGCCAGGCAGCCAGAGGAGCCGCCACCAGAGCAGAGCCAGGGAGAAGAGCCCCTCAGCCTGCTGCTTCCAGCCCTCGCTCATACCTTGGCCAAGTCCCAACCAGCTCTGCCATGATGGAGCCTCAGCTTCCTTGGAGCCCTCAATGACCCAGAGAGGCCATAGGCAGCAAAGGATTCAAAAAGGGCTCTGTGGAAGATGCGAGTTCAAGGCTCTGCTCTCACACTCGGTTGGATAGCTGGGCTTGGTCCCTCCTTGGCCAGCCTCAAACAGCTCGGAAAGAAAAAGGAGCAAGGATCAGTGCCAGGCAGCTGGTAAGAACCCCTCCCAGGGGCCACGAGGGGACAAGGCAGAGAATCGCAGCCACCTCTCTTGCCACAGAGCTAGACAATGAGGAAGAAGCCTCAAAGCGGTGTTCTCAGAGCTCTTGGAAATCCTCAAAGGAGGCTTCAAAGGCCAGGCAGGGTATTCCACCTTGGACGGCATCAAAGGGGACCTCATACGCTTCCCAGACAATTGTGGCCGCTGGGAACTTGTCATTTACCTGGAAAAAGACCTCAAACAATTGGCTAATGGAGGCCTGGGCCCAGATACACACACACACACACACACACACACACACACACACACACAGGCACACACAGATCCCGGCACACCCTAGTGCTGCCATGTTTCATTCGTTGGTCTGTCAACTACATGAGTTGGCAAAAAAACCCAAATAGTCCAAACTCTGAAATCCAGCTGCCTCTGAGGAATCCTTTCCCAGAAGGATGCCAGTTCCCAGGTGGACAAATGACTGACTGCCCAGGCTATCACATAATAGTAGAAAAAAGCCAAGGTATCTGATGGTGATGGAATACTATTGTGCTCAGAGGAAGAATAAACTGGAGGAACTCCATGTGAACTAGAAATTGATGCAGAGTGAGAGGAGCAGAAGCAGGAGAACATTGTGCACAGAGACTGCTACATTGTAGCACAATCGAATGTAATGGACTTCTCTACCAGCAGTAATGCAATGACTCAGGACAATTCTGAGGGACTTAGGAGAAAGAATGTATCCACATTCAAAGAAAGAACTGTGGGAGCGGAAACACAGAAAAAAAACAACAGCTTGATCACATGGGTCGAGGGGATATGGCTGGGAACGTAGACTCTACGTGCACATCCTAATGCAAATATCAACAACATGGAAATAGGTTCTGATCAAGGACACATGTAATACCCAGTGGAATTGTGTGTTGACTATGGGAGGGGTATGGGGGAGGGGAGGGAAAGAATATGATTCTTGTAACCAAAGAATAATGTTCTAAATTGACTAAATTGCCCTGCTGTGAAGAGCAGAGTGTGTGCTTTTCATTTCTGATGCTGGCCTCCACTGTTCAGAAATCGGGGGATGTTGTCCCACAGGGTGCTCTCTATGCACTGGGGCAGATCTCCACCCCTTTCTTGCCTTAGTCAGAGAGAATTGGAGCATCTCAGAGTTGGATGGGAGCATGGAAGTATCTAATCCAACCAAGCCCATTGCCTGCTACAACATCCCCCCAAGGGAAGGAGCCAGTTTGCTCTTGAAGACCTCCATGGAGGGGGAGCCCATGCCCACCCCATGGTTGGGAGGTTCTCATTGCTAGGCACATGGAGTCTAAACCTTTCCTCCCTCTCGTTGTTTGTGATTCTTCCCTCTGAGACCAAGCAGAACAAATCCGATATCTCCTCACTCTGACATCCTTTTAAGAATGTGGAGGCAGCCGCCATTGTTCCTCCAGGTTCGGCATTCCAACCCTGTCTTTTCGGCTGCCATCAAATGCCACAAACTCAAGGCCCCTCTCCTGGCCATTGGGTGCTCTGTAGTTTAGCCATGTTTTCAGAATGTAAAGCCATGAACCAAACAAAACAGCCACATCCAGTATTCTGCCCATGTCGGGCAGCCAGCAGAGATCCCCAGCTGAGGTTCTGTAAGCAAAGACTCTCAAGGCAGCCCAAGACCACACTACTGACTCACCTTGAGTTTGGAGCCCATCAAGACCATCAGAACAACCATCTAGCCATGCTGCCTCATCACCCTATGCCTAGCTAGTCAAGATCTTTTTGGATATGAACTCTGTTGGTAGCTATGTGATGTGGTAGATAAAGTACTGGATTTGGAGTTAGAAAGACCTGATTTCGAATTCAGCTCCATACAGCTGTGTAGCCCTAGTCATGTCACTTCCCCACTGCTTGCCTCAGTTTCCTTTTCTGTAAAATAGCTCCTTTCTCCCAAGGTAGTTAGTTGGTAGGATCAAATGAGATATTTGCCGAAGACTTAGTATAGTGTATGGCACACAGTAGGAACTTAATAAATGCTAGCTATTGCTGTTGTTATTGTTATCCTGTGTGTTATTGATTGATTCCCTCACAGCTATAGCTCATCTGCAAATACGATAAGCATAACAGGATAACAACATGCATACAGCACTTCATACATTGCATGGTGTTGCCTCCTCAGAGCAGTCCTGGGAGATAAGAATGTAAGTATAATTATTCTCATTTTATGGAAGAGGAAATTGAAGCCTGGAGAAGAGTAAGTTAAGTAAATTGCCCATAGTCATAAAGATCATTAGTGTCAGAGATGGGATTTGAACTCTGGTCTTTTGGGCTCAAGTCCAGCACTTTGAATGCTGCACTGTTCTGCCTTTATTGAATTCATTGGTAAAAATGTTAAATGGCAAAGGACCAAGCATGGATCCCTGAGGCACTCCACTAGAGACCTCTTTCCACAATGACATCACAACTTGGATTGGATGAATTAATTTAATGTATCTAGCCTAACATCTCCATATTTTCCACAAGAATTATATAAAAGAAAGGGCAGTTGGGTGACTCAATGGATTGAGAGCCAGACCTAGAGACAGAAGGTCCTAGGTTTAAATCTGACCTTAGATACTTCTCAGCTGTGTGACCCTGGGCAAGTCACTTAACCCCCATTACCTAGTTCTTACTACTATTCTGCCTTGGAACCAATACACATTATTGATTCTAAGATGGAAGGTAAGAGTTAAAAAAAAGAATAATATAAAAGACTACCAAATACTTGGCTAAGATCTCAATGAACTCTAGGTTGACCTATGTTTTCTACCCATACTCCCTATGGCCATTCTGTAGTGATCATTCCTCAGATACTGAGCTTCCTTTCCCTTAGCTAGGCTGATTCTCAGATTCTAGACCCAGAGTCTGTTATTTAGACCAATTTGGCAGAACCTTGAGACTGAACCTTCCAACATCTACACCTCATGGTGAGATCTCAGAGAAGGATTTTAATGGAAGGGACTCACTTTATTAATTAAGTGTGACTAACATTTATTAAATGTCTACTGTGTGTAGACAAGGTATTATACTAGATTCAGGTCCTGGGTCAAGAAATGCAAAAATTAAAATGTCCTTCTTATTAGGAGCTTCTGTTTCTGTGATTGTTGTTCATCCTTCATTTCTGAAGAGGAGTAATGATGTCACGGGCAATATCTTGACTTGTGAGTGAATTGGATTAAAGGGAGGCAAAGTTGCACAAAGTCTTCAGCCTCACTCTCTCTTCCAGGGTCATCTGAGTCCAGGGGTGGTCAGGATGGCTGGTGATGGCCTAGGATGCAGTGGATGGTCTTGGCATCTTCAGTGTTTGACCAAGCTCTGAGCTCTCCCCTGTGTCTGCTTCAGCAGCCTGAACCCATTGGAACAAATGGTTCTCATCCATCCATTCCACTGGGGAGTCTTCATATGTTTTGGGAAACTCGGGAGCTACAAGCTGTCTGTTTAATAACCTAAATTTCTAGCTAAGTGGCAGATGCAAAAATTATCCCATTCCTATAATACCATGAAAACTCTGAACATATTCAACTCCTACTCTAATATAAGAGTCTTGGGACCTCCAAGACAGGGCTTCATCTTCCCCTCCGGAGTTTGGAGTGCCTGTAAGGGCACTTTTTCTTCAATATTCTAGGTTTGAGCCCCCACCAGTTGCATCCTCTTGCCCCAAATTTAGTCAATCAGTCTTAAGTAACTTTTTTAGAAAGGGATGTTTATTTTTTAATTGAAATTTTTTATTTAATTAATTAATTTAGAATATTTTTCCATGGTTACATGATTCCTGTTTTCCCTCCCCTCCTACCCCCCTCCCATAGCCAACAAGCAATTCCTCTGGTTTTACTTATGTCATTGATCAAGATCTATTTCCATATTATTGATATTTGCACCAGGGTGATCGTTTAGAGTCTACGTCCCCATCATAGCCCCATCGACCATGTGATCAAGCAGTTGTTTTTCTTCTGCATTTCTGCTCCCACAGTTCTTCCTCTGGACATGGATAGCATTCTAGAAAGGAATATTTATTAAAGTGGAATAGTAAGAATGGATGGTGTATAATGCCCTACCCAGAAGCTTAGGATATCTTTTCCCAGAGTCTGGGAGAAAGTGGATAGGACCTTAATGAGCATAGGTTACAAAAAGGTAACTTGTGTATGATGTCTCAACCATCCTTAACTCTTAATAGAGAAATAGTCATCAACTGAGTTGGAGATGCTTTGAGGACACCAGTGGAATGATGGGAAGTCCCAAATCTTCCTGAGTCTTTGAAGTTCTTGAGGTCCTCCTCTGACCAAATGGGGAGGAGTGGGGTGAGACAGAGACCCAGGCCAGAGCCAAGACTGCCCCATCCCCAGAGTCCTTTGGCATGGGTTTAGCTTAATTCCAAACTTGCTCCAACTCCTCAAATGACTATTTCAGTAGGATGATAAATTCTAGATGGCTCTTTAGTCATCTCTAAGTGATATGTGCTCACATTTCCTCAGCCAGTTGGAATGCTTTTGTGATCACTATAGTCAATCAAAGGAAACGGTTTGATATGGGCCCTTGACTGGGCTCTAAGAATACATGGACAGCATGAAGCAAGCCCTGTCCATTCCATTTGTCTTTCTTTCTTTTTTTAAACCCTTACCTTCTGTCTTAGTGTCAATATTATATACTGGTACCAAGGCAGAAGAGCTGCAAGGGCTAGGTAATAGAGGTTAAGTGACTTTCCCAGAGTCACGAAGCTAAGAAATATCTGAGTCCAGATTTGAACCAAGGAGCTCCTGTCTCTGAGCTTGACTATCCACTGAACCACCTAGCTGTCCTGCTCATTTATTATTTATGTAAAAAATATAATTTTATATATATATATATCAATAAGCACATGAAAAAGTGCCTCCTGATTAGAGAAATGCAAATCAAAACAACTCTGAGGTATCACCTCACACCTAGCAGATTGGCTAACAGGACAGCAAAGGAAAGTGATAAATGTTGGAGGAGATGTGGCAAAGTCGAGACATTAATGCATTGCTGGTGGAGTTGAGAATTGATCCAACCATTCTGGAGGGCAATTTGGAACTATGCCCAAAGGGTGCTAAAAGACTGTCTGCCCTTTGATCCAGCCATAGCACTGCTGGGTTTGTACCCCAAAGAGATAATAAGGTAAAAGACTCGTACAAGAATATTCATAGCTGTGCTCTTTGTGGTGGCAAAAATTGGAAAATGAGGGTATGCCCTTCAATTGGGGAATGGCTGAACAATTTGTGGTATCTGTTTGGTGATGGATACTATTGTGCTCAAAGGAATAATGACCTGGAGGGATTCCATGTGAACTGGAAAGACCTCCCTGAATGGATACAGAGTGAAAGGAGCAGAACCAGGAGAACATTGTACACAGAGATAGATACATTGTGGCACAATTGAATGTAATTGACTTCTCTACTAGCAGCCATGCAATGACCCAGGACAATCCAGAGGGACTTATGAGAAAGATGCTATTCACATTCAGAGGAAGAACTGTGGGAGTGGAAATGCAGTAGAAAAATATATGCTGGATCACAGTGCAATAGGGATGTGATTGGGGTTTTGATGTTAAAGGATCGCTCAACTGCAAATATGAATATCATGGAAATAGCTTTTGAACAATGATACATGTATAACCCAGTGGGACTGCTTGTCAGCTTTGGGAGGGGGAGAGAGAGAGCCTTGGGGGAGGGGTGGTTATGAATCATGTAACCATGGGAAAATATTCTAAATAATTTTTTAAATGTAGTATGCCATATTGAGCCAGCTTTGAGTGGAATCAGTCTGAGAATCCAGGAGAGCAGGATTGAACATCTTCCCCTGACATCATTTTGTTTCTGAGAAAAGTTGGCCTTTGGGCATTTAATTGGGGGCTGGTTAAAGTATGCTTATTTGCCTCTCACATTCTTCCCAGTTCGGAACCCCCCAACTGAGCTATCCCTCCTTAGAGGAGTGCCGTCTAGCCCCCATGGAGTCCCCCATGCAAGGGTTTGGCACCTGAGGGGATGAGAGAGATAAGGAAAATCCTTGAAGGCCTGTGGCCAGCAGTGATCAGGCCATGAATCCTTTATGACGCGGAACCCAGAGAGTGGCCTGGTCAGAGCTTTACTTTAGGAAAATCGAGCTTTAGGAATGACAGAGAGATTGGAGAGGAAGGGAGGGAGGTCAATTGAGTGGCTGCTGAAATGGCCTGGGCTGGAGGGCTAAGGTCTGAGCCAGGGCTGGATCGGAAGGGAGAAAGGGGGCTGGAGAGACACAAGAGGTGTGGAGACATTAATGGCCAAAGTAAGCAATGGATCAGCTATGCTGGATGAGCGGGAGCAAGGAGCAGAGGATGATATTTCAGCTCGAACCTGGATCCCTCTGCCACCCCCAAAGGAAATAAGGCAGCTGGGAAGAACTGAGAATGGGAAGAAGGACGGGTGAAGATGGAGCTCTGGGCTTGCCGTGAGACCTGTACAGGAAGGACATCCATCTCAAAATAGCCAATAGGCAGCTGGCAACACGAGAGAGTGGCCAGAACTCAATGTAGGAAGCCACGAAACAGCCACTGAAAGCAGGCGTGACATGGAGGGGATCATTAAATCCATGTGAGCGATGAGAGGCCCGCATGCCTGGCTCCTAGGAAGCCCTTAACGAATATCTGCTGTATATTGAACGAAGGCTACGGCCTCCCCCACCAGCAGTGTGCTCCTTGCTGGTCTACTTCGAAAATTCAGCAGAATCCTTTATGGCCACGTTTCCCCCACTAACTCGCCAGCTCAGGCTCTGGGAAGGGCGCAGGGATTGGATTCACGCTGTAGCTCGGTTCCTCCACAGCTGTAGGCCCACCAAGCTCCCAGGCCAAAAGCCCTTCCTGCGCCTGGGTCCCAGGCACCGTAGCTTCTCCCAGCTCCTCTGCTAGGATGGAGGCCAGAGTCCTGGACGCCGCCATCTTCAGAGATGGAAGTCCAGGTCAGGGCTCCTCTCCCCTCGCCAGGAATCAAAGAGGACAGCCAAGCCAACCTGAGCCCCAACGCCATCTCGTAGGGCCGCAGGGCCAAGTGGGAAGAGAGGACGACTCTCAGGCCCTTCCCCCAGTGAGCACGAACATGCCTCTGTTTCGAGCGCTCCTGGGCGTCTGGCAGTCAGGAACATGTCAAGATCTGGTCAGTTCCCATGAATGCAACGGAGGAAAGAGGCTGCTCTCACCCATGCCCAGAGGTATGCTCTGTAGGGCGCCTCTTCTCAGGGGCAGGTTTCGCATGTGGAACTCCACCTAAGACGGTCTGGGCATCCACCCAAGTCCTAACGTCTAAACCTGCATAGAATGGATCTGTGTCTGTATTAAACACACATCCATAACTTGATGCTTCTACATGCAAACGTGGCTGTGTGTATGTACATATATCAGATTTGAGGCAAGACAGAGCTACTAACTTTGATTATCAATATTTTTTAAACCCTTACCTTCCGTCTTGGAGTCAATACTGTGTCTTGGGGGTTAAGGGACTTGCCCAGGGTCACCCAGCCAGGAAGTGTCTGAGGCCAGATTTGAACCCAGGACCTCCCGTCTCTAGGCCTGGCTCTCCATCCACTGAGCCACCCAGCGGCCCCCAATAATAATATAATCGTGATCACAATATCGAATGTAATTCTAACACACTATTACTAAGAGTGAAATGATTATTCCTATTCATGGTGCCGGTGCGTTGAATTATAGAGGCGTTCAGTGCCAAATGGAGGGGTCCCCATTTGATCTCAGGGGTCATAGAAGAGGGTGAGCCCTTGGAGCAGTCCCGGGCTTCGGGGGTATCAGTTTGGCAGCTGTGGAGACGATGGGTTCTGTGTGGGAGATGCCTAATGAGTGCTCAGTTGATTCAGCCCCGCGACAGCAGGGGACAGGCAGGGCTTGAGGTATTCTTGTCCTCATTAGCAGACAGGAAAGCAGGCTTAGAAAGCAATGGGTCGGGGCCTCCAGGTGGGCAGCAAGGCCTTTTCATTTCCCCAAAGAAAAATGCATGTAATCCGGTTTGAGAGTCATCCCCCAGCCCCCCAGCCCCACTGCTGACCCTCCTGGAGCCCAGGGAATGGCTGCCCCCCACTTTTCCTGGCCTTTGTCAACAGGCTCAACGAGGAAGAGAGGCTTTGGATCATCCCCCCCCCCCATATCCTGCCCCAGCCCAGCCCAGCTCCTGTCCGAGATTTGATCTGGCTCCCTTGGACAATCGGGCTTTCACAATCCCATATGTCAGCTCCCTGCTCTGTAAAGGGGCCGGGCAAGGTACTAATTAGTGATCATTTCAGGCACTTAGGTAACGCTCACTCCAGAACACAATGGGGACCCTGGAAGCTGACTCTGTTCATTTCATTTCCTTTTCCCTTATTTGTCTGGGGCTTTGAAGCGAACTGATTTTAAAAGACCACAATATCCCTTTAAAGCCCGAGACAAATGGAGGGGCCACCAGTTATGGGGCCGCTATTCAAAGAGCTCAGACGGAGGACCGTGGTGTTCTGGGGAGCTCTGGGGGGGCAGCTCACGGTAAGTCAGAGAGCGATGCTTGCTCCCAGGAGAGCAGAAGTGAATGGGGAAGAAGGAGAGGGGCATCTGAGGGCAGACGGGATCAAGCAGGGGGCTGCCCCGGGTGGTCCTGGGGCAGTTGGACGTCCCTGGCACCCTGGACTGATGACTCTGGCCAGGGGCTGCCAGGTGCCAAGCTGAATGCCTAGTCAGCTCTTCTTTCCAAACAGGTGGTCAGCTCTATCCCAAGATAAGATTAAAATGGGTAGATGATCTTGCGATAAAGAGTGAAGCCATAAGTAAACTCGGGGAACCCAGAGTAGTTTGCCTAGCAGCTCTATGGAGAAGGGAAGAATGTACAATCAAACCAGAGCTAGAGAACATTACAAGACGTAAAATGAATCATTTTGACTGTAGTAAATGAAAAGAGTTTGTGCAAATAAAAGCCCTGAAACCGAGATTAGAAGGGAAACAACAAACTGGGGGGGGGGAGGGGAGAACAGATTTCTCTGGTGAAGGCCTCATTTCTCAAATCTATAGAGAACTAAGTCAAATTTCTTAGACTGCAAGCCATTCCCCACTGACAAATGGTCAAAGGATATGATCGAGCCATTTTCAGATGAGGAAATCAAAGTTATCAATAATCATCTGAAAAAAAGCTCTAAATCCCTCTTGACTAGAGAAATACAAATCAAAACAACTCTGAGGGACCAGCTCACACCTGTCCAACTGACCAATATGGCAGCAAAGGAAAGTGATAAATGCTGGAGGGGATGTGGCAAAATTGGGACACTAATGCATTGTTGGTGGAGTTGTGAACTGATCCAACCATTCTGGAGAACAATTTGTAACTATGCTCAAAGGGCTATAAAACAATGCATACCACTTAATCCACTACAAGGTCTGTATCCTAAAGATAAAACAAAGAGGGTGGGAGAACGTACTTGTACAAAAATATTTATAGCTGTGCTCTTTGTGGTGGCAAAGAATTGGAAAATGAGGGGACACCCTTCATTTGGGGAATGGCTGAACAAGTTATGGTATCTGTTGGTGATGGAATACTCTTGTGCTCAAAGGAATAATGAACTGGAGGGATTCCATGTGAACTGGAAAGACCTCCAGGAACTGATGCAGTGAAAGGAGCAGAACCAGGAGCACACTGTACAGTGACTGTGATACAATTGAATGTTCTCCAGCAGCAGCAATGAGATGATCCAGGACAATCCTGAGGGACTTGGGAGAAAGAACACTATCCACATCCCGAGAAAGAACTGTGGGAGCAGAAACCTGGAAGAAAAACATTTACTTGATCACATGGTTCGATGGGGACATGATTGGGGATGTAGACTCTAAACAGTCACCTGAGTGCAAATATCAATAATATGGAAATGGATCTTGATCAATGAGGCATGTAAACCCAGAGGAATTGTTCTATGGGGTGGGGAGAGGAAGAGGGAGGGAAAGAACATGAATCGTGGAACCGTGGGAAAATATTCTAAATTAATTCATTAAATTAAAATGTTCAATTAGAAAAAGAATTGGCAACTGAAGGGATGTCCTTCCATCCATTGGGGAATGGCTGAATACATTGTGGTGTATGATGGTGTTGTCATACTTCTGTGCTACAAAGAATGATGAACAAGGTGAAGAGCTGGAAAGACCTACATGAACTGATGCAAAATGAAGTAAGCAGAGCTGGGAGAACATTGTGCATAGTAACTGCAGTAGCGTGGAATGATCAGCTGGGACAGACTCAGTTACTCTCATCAATACAGTGATCCAGAACCGTTCTAAGGCACTTATGCCAAGGAACGCTGTCCTCTTCTAGAGAGGGAACTGGCCGAGTCAGGATATTTCCCCCTTTCGATTCTTTGGGCTTTTGGCTTTACATGATTATTCTCTGATAAAATGAACGCTGTGGAAACACGTTTTGCATGATATTATTGCATGTGTAACCCCCCTCTGAGAAGGGCGGAGGGAGATAATGGGATCCTATAACTGGAAACTTGTCGGGACATATAATTGGTCAAATCCACTCTCTTTGCAGGCCGATGGCCAGCTCCTTTCTCCAATGCAGCGTGATGGGATTTGGGGGCAGAACCTGGGTTCGGGGGGGCTTGAGCAAGTCCCCATTCTGAAGAGCCGTTCGCTCATCTGTAAAATGAAGGCATTCAACACCATGAACAGAAGGTTTGTCTCCCCGCCCTAGGAGCCACGATTCTATGTGCAGGCAGCAGGATGCAGTGGAAAGAGGCCCGGCTCGGTCTCGGTGGCCCTGCACACATCACGTCCCCTCTCTGGACATCAGTTTCCTCATGAGAAAAGGAGAGGATCGGGCGGCAGAGCCTCTGAAGTCCCTTCGAGGTCTAAGTCAATGCTTGATGGCTGGCATTTCAGGAGGCAGGCTCAGACTCAGAGCAGTGACACAGGAGGGCCGCCCCCAGTCCATAATGCAGCTCAGGTCAAGGGGGAGATGGGCATATCGAGTTACGGTGCCCAGTGAGGGACGTGTTTGGACATTCCTCCCTGCCAAGCATCACGCTGTGACTTCCCAAAGCCAATATAAAAACAAAAGGAAAATGGGAAGAAAACCCAAAACAGAGGCTCTCGTTACGAGGATGGAATGAATGAAAGGCTTGAACATTCCGCGAGTGCCCAGAGCCCCGGCTTTCAGGGAATCAAAGGCCTTGGCCCATTTGAGGCTCCTGCCCTGGAATGGACATGGTGTGCTCTCCTCCTTCCACTTCGGGTCATGGGAGCAGACAGTCAGGAGAGGCAAAGCCAGTCACAAAGAAGTCACATGCAGGATGTCGTTTTTGCCCCAATTCTTTAGAAATGCTCTAGTTAAATAGGCTGGGGGTCGGGGTACACCTAGGTGGTTCAGTCGATTGAGAGCCAGGCCAATAGACAGAAAGTCCTGGGTTCAAATCTGACCTCAGACACTTCCTAGCGGTGTTACCCTGAGCAAGCCACTTCATTCCCATCGCCTTGCCTTTAGTGCTCTTGTGCCTTAGTACTACATAGTATTGATTCCAAGATGGAAGGTGAGGGTTTTTAAAAAGAAAGAAAGAAAATAGACCAGTTCATCCCCTCCCCCCATCTTAATTTTCAGTCCATGTCCTTGGCTCGGGTCCAACTTCCTGGAATGCTCTCCCTCCTCACCTGCGTCTTTGGGATTCCCTACCTGCCTATGAGGCTTAGGCTTGTCTTGCCTTTGCCTTCAAATCCCCATAGTAGGCCCTTAATAAATGCCTCTTGAATTAAATTCTACAGGACTTAAAGGACTATAGAACAAGCCCCTCTGGGGGCTCCTAGAGAATGGATAACACAGAACTCATCAGTCCCATCAGCACCAGCTTTCTTCCAACCCTAACACGTGGTGCCCAAGGCTAAACGCCGGACCTCTAGCAAGTCCTCCCAGCACAAACGTTGGCCATTTCCAGTGCGTGGCCATCACTGAAAGGGCTCAAGATAACACAGGAAAAGAGACCCATCAAGGCCCCCACCCCCACCCCGTCCCCACTCCCAGGAGTCAATATTCACCTTGGGTTGAGTCCTGCTGGGGACAAAATAGTGGCAATTATGTTCCATTTTAAGGTTTGCAAAGCACTTTGCAATCTTGTTTAATTCTCACAACCACTCTGGGAAGTAGATGCTATTATTAGCTCCGTTTTATAAATGAGGAAATTGAGGCTTAAGTGACTTACCCAAGATCACTCAGTGACAAAAATGTGTCTGGAAAGGCATTTCAGTGCAGATCTGCGGCATGAAAAAGCGCCTGCCTTTTTCTAGGGAAGGAAACACTGGATTTCGCCTTACTGGGAAAAGGAGCAAAGAGGATGTATTTGGGGATCAGGTCTTCCAGAATGGGGGCCTCCCCAGTGAGTGCTTGCTGGAGGGGACTGGTGCAGCCAGTGGGGCCCCCAGCTCCTCTTCTAAAAAATAAGAGCATTAGAAAAGATGGTCTCTAAGGACCCTCTAGGTCAGAAATCCTTCGGCTTGTTTGTGTCCTGGACCTTTTTGGCGTTTGATCGTATCTATGGGCTCCTTTTTGGGTTTTTTTTTGGGGGGGTTGAAAACCCTTAGCGAAATACATTACTGTGTATTGGAGCCAAGACAGAAGAGTAGTAGGGGCTAGGCAATGGGAGTTAGGTGACTTGCCCAGGGTCACACAGTTAGGAATTATCTAAGGACAGATTTGAACCCAGGACCTCCTGTGTCTAGGCCTGGCATTCTATCCACTGAGCCACCCAGCTGCCACCTATCAATATTTTCTAAAGCTATAAGCCCACTCAGATTCCAGCTTAATAACTAACCCCTGTTCTTAGTGTTGAAATCATTTACATGTTCCAAGTTCCTTCTGACATTTTGCTTTCTAAGGCCCTTCTTGGCTTTGGTGTTCTGTATTCTAAGTTTCTTCCAACTATGATATAGTACATTCTAAGCTCCCCCCAAGCTTTGACATCCCCTGCCCTAAAGCCCTCCCACCTCCCTCCAAGACTCTGAGTTCTCAGGTCTCCTTCAGCCAGGACATTCTCTCTTCTAAAGCCCCTCCCGCTCAGAGACTCTAAAGCTCCTTCTCACTCCCAACATTCTAGGTGCCATTGACACATCTCAACACTACCCCAGGTCACCCTCATCCTGCTTTTTTTTTAAACCCTCACCTTCCATCTTGGAGTCAATACTGTCTCCAAGGCAGAAGAGTGGTCAGGGCTAGGCAGTGGGGTTAAGTGACTTGTCCAGGGTCACACAGCTAGGAAGTGTTTGAGGCCAGATTTGAACCTAGGACCTCCCGTCTCTAGGCCTGGTTCTCAATCCACTGAGCTACCCAGCTGCCCCCTCTCCTGATTTTCTTTATCACATCCCATGCCTGTGGCTGAGTCAATAGCAAAGACTGTCTCCCTGGGGCTTTGTGGCTCCTCTTTCCATGCCATGCAGAAGAAAAACAGCTCCCCTTCCCCATCATTCCCAGCAGGGAGGCAGAGTCCTCACCTCATTCATTTTCTTCCTCCTCCTCTCTCCTCTCCAGGCCTCTCTTCATTTCCCTTCCTCCGTTCCCATCCACATCTGCTGAGCCTGTCCTTCAAGGCTCTTCTTAAGCCCTCCCTCATGCCAGAGCAGCCGAACCTCTCCAGTCTCAGAGCTCTCCCTCCCCTCCTGCACTCCCTGCCAGCTCAGAGACAGCCAGAGATGGTCAAGTGTAACTCGGACATTCTTGTGGAAGATTGATGGGCTAATATGAGCTGCGTCTCTTCTCTCCTAATCGATGGACAGCTCTCCAAGCACACTTAAGGCCATGCAGTTCTGCCAGTCCCTCATACCTCTCAGCACACGGCCTCCCCGGCACTGCATTTCATGAGGGAACATTGGCAGCAGAGGACAGGAGAGCCAACGAAACCCTTGACTAGTGCCTCCCTGTCTGAGAGAGACAGACAGAGACAGAGACAGAGACAGGCAGAGATGGAGAGACAGAAACAGAGAGAAACAGAGAGACAGAGACAGACAGAGACAGAGAGACAGAGACAGAAACAGAGACAGAGAGACAGAAACAGGCAGAGATGGAGAGACAGAAACAGAGAGAAACAGAGAGACAGAGACAGAGAGACAGAGAGACAGAGAGACAGAAACAGAAACAGAGACAGAGAGACAGAAACAGGCAGAGATGGAGAGACAGAAACAGAGAGAAACAGAGAGACAGAGACAGACAGAGACAGAGAGACAGAAACAGAGACAGAGACAGAGACAGGCAGAGATGGAGAGACAGAAACAGAAAGAAACAGAGAGACAGAAACAGAAACAGAGACAGACAGAGAGACAGAAACAGAAACAGAGACAGAGAGACAGAAACAGGCAGAGATGGAGAGACAGAAACAGAGAGAAACAGAGAGACAGAGACAGACAGAGACAGAAACAGAGAGAAACAGAGACAGAGAAACAGAGAGAGACAGACAGAGAGACAGAAACAGGCAGAGACAGAGAGACAGAAACAGAAACAGAGACAGAGACAGAGACAGGCAGAGATGGAGAGACAGAAACAGAAAGAAACAGAGAGACAGAAACAGAAACAGAGACAGACAGAGAGACAGAAACAGAAACAGAGACAGAGAGACAGAAACAGGCAGAGATGGAGAGACAGAAACAGAGAGAAACAGAGAGACAGAGACAGACAGAGACAGAAACAGAGAGAAACAGAGACAGAGAAACAGAGAGAGACAGACAGAGAGACAGAAACAGGCAGAGACAGAGAGACAGAAACAGAGACAGGGAGACAGAAACAGAGACAGACAGACAGAAACATATAGAGACAGAGAAATAGAAACAGTCACAGAGACAGAAACAGAAACAGACACAGAGAGAGACAGAGACAAAGAGAAACACAGAGACAGAGAGACAGAAACAGAGACACAGAGAGAGACAGAGACAAAGAGAAACACAGAGAGAGACAGAGACAAAGAGAAACACAGAGAGAGAGAGACAAAGAGACAGAGAGACAGAAACAGAGACACAGAGAGAGACAGAGACAAAGAGAAACACAGAGACAGAGACAAAGAGACAGAGAGACAGAAACAGAGACACAGACACACACACACACACAGAAAGAGCGAGAATGTGTGTGAATTGGGAGCCAGTATCACTAACATCTAGTACTGATAACTCTAGGGCAGTAAAGGACATGTAAAGTCAGAAGCTCTGATGGACCTATCTGGACACTCATGAGGGGCTTCAATGTGGCTCAAAGCTTTGGATTACACTTTGGGAAATAGTAGATGAGGAGAAACAGAGAGTGACACAGCCAGAGGATGCTGACCAGGTGTTGTACACCCGGAGTCCTTAGCCAGGACATCGGAACACCTTTTTGAATTGCTGACTCGATTTCAGGAGGATGTTTCCTTTGTCCTTTTATTTTATAATCTTTGTAATTGCTTATTTTATAAACTGAAGCATTATTCTGAGAATGACTCCATCTCGCAGGCTTCGGCTGCCTGCCAAAGGGGGACCTGATGGCACCTGGAGAAGGTGAAGGGCCCCTGCGCTAGGCGGAAGTCTATCTTCCTTTAGAAAAGCAGGATGAGAGCTGTTCCCTGGGAAGTTTTCAGGGTCATGACCAGGCCATCGTCCTTGAAAAAGAAGCCATCAGTTAGTTCAGCACTTGTAAGCTGGAAAGGGGCTCACTGGTCATTCCTTCCATGCCTCATTTGTCTGGCTTCTCCGGTCCTGTCTGGAGCTGTCTTCTGGCCATCACAGAGAGCCAGCTATTGAGTTGCTCTCATCACAAAGCTTGCCCTGTTGGAAACCCAGAGTGCTCTCCTGCTTTCAGAAAACCATTTGAAGTTGGAAGGCATGAAGGTGAAGAGTACATGGGAGCCGATGGAGGCGCCGATCTGGTTTCAAGGAAGAGAAACCGGCTCCCTCCCTCCCTCTGGCTCGGCTCATTCACAAGGCTGGTGGAGCTCCTTGTCTGCTGAGGATGGATGGAAAGATGCTTGGATTGGAAACTTGGGTTTCTTCTGTTCAGGTCGGAACAAGGAAAGACCAGCTGAATAGGCAGAAATGGAACAGGGTTGAGCTTCAAGTCCGGGTGCCAAGCTTTCCCAGCTCTGACATTCTCTGATCTGAGGCCCCTCCCACCCCTGACATCCCATGTTCTAAGGGTCCTTCCAACTCTGACATCAACTATCAACTGCTTCCCCCGCAGTCATTGCTGCTGTGAAATATGCTTTGATGCCAGCAGCAATAGGAGGGTTCCGTGTGCTTCTACATGAGCAGTCAGTTTCCTTTTCTGGCACTCAGGTACTTGAGGCTGTCTGTCAGGTCCCTTCTGGCCCCCAAGCCTTACCATGACATTTCGTGTACGCAGGATACCCTTCCGGTCCCCAACAATGCCAACAGTCCCACTCACCTAAGCTGGAAGATGCCATATAAGCAGTAAACTTGTAAGGGGTCAGGGACAAAGATGAAGAACCAGAGTGTAGCATTTATGCAATTTATTAGTTCTCCCCACTGACAATCCCCCTCCCACTTTGGAAAATCATCCGTTGGTAATGCCTTTCTTCAGTGATTCCTGGGGCAAGGCAGCCCCCTCTCCACCCAGATTTTCATATCCATGAAATGTGTCACGCATAGAATTATATATTACCCACTATGAGTCCGCTTCTGTTCTTCATGTTGGGGAAACCAAGAAAGATGTGTGGTACAGAGGAAAGGATCATGGGCTCTAGAAAGACCGAGTTCAAATCTACCCGAGGCTGCTAGGTGGTAGTGTGGATAGAGTACCAAACTCGGAGTCATCTTCCCACATTCAGATCAGGCTCCAGACACTTTTTAGCTGTGTGACCCTAGACAAGTCACTTAATCCTATTTGCCTCAGTTTCCTCATTTATAAAATAAACTGCAGAAGGAATTGGCAAACCACTCCAGTATCTTTGCCAAGAAAACCCTAAATGGGATCACAAAGAGGCCGACAGGACTGAAAATGACTAAACCACCACCACCAAATCAATCCCAGAACTAGGATATCTTGGGAGCAATCCCTACCCTCAAGGGGCTTCTATGATGATTGCTCTTCTATTATTATTATTATTGGGCTGGTTCTTTCCCCACCAGCCCCACTCCCTTTCTTTCCTCCAGCTCTGGGGTCAGGGAAAGGGTTAAAACCTTTCCCTCCAGAGCGGGATCTTTGTTAGGCTGCCAATTTGTGGCCCAGCTAGCTCTGGGAGGGACTGTCCAGGAGGGAGTCCTCTCCCCCTGACAGGCAGGTAAGATCAAAGGCAGGCATCCTGACAAAGGGGCCTGAAGGCAGCCTGGCTGGCCGGCCCTTCAGATCACTCACACGCTAAAGAAATCGTGGCATGAGAAAAAATAGAACAGAAAAGGTTCCGAGGTCACTCTTATTTGGTTTGGATTATGGTGCCTCCTTTTAAAGGGGGAGAACGAGAGAAAGGCTGCTAATCACCTCCAGGATTGTCCAGGGGGAGGAGGAAAGGAGGAAGAGGGGCAAGTCTCTTTTGTGTGAGCCCAGAGGATTGCTGGGAATTAGAAGGCTGTGCGAAAGGGAAATGCATTTTAGAAACACTGGCCCATCGCTGGGCAAGGGAAGCACTGGATGAAGCCACCCACATTCTGCCACACTAGGGCTTCAGTGGTCCAGCCCACCAAGGGTCACATGGTCCTTCCTAAAGGCTCAGGCCTGGGGCTAGCTGGGAGATATGCCCACATGCACCTGCCCTTTGCCAGTGTCACCCAGAAAGGCCCTCTGAACTCTCCTCCAACCAAAGTTCTACGTCATACAGAAACAGAGACCTCGTTCCCTGGACCTGCCGTAACTCTCCCTTGTGTCCTGAAGCTGGCACTGCCAACTGGAGCCTGTGGCCCCACTGGTCTAGGGATATGGACCAAGACAGAGGCTAATGCTGTCACCCTGTGCCATACCAGGTCTGATGATCCTTGAGCTCCCTGCTCCAGGCAGAGCCAGAGAGGAAAGGAGGAAAGTGAGTTTTTAAAACGCCAAAACAACAAAATAAAAGGATTTCTCTCTCAAACCAGCCTGTGCTTTGTAAAATGGCAGAGAGACCGCATTTTATGTGGGCTCCTTGGCAGCTTTCAGATTCTACTCTCTCCAATCCAGCCTCCACCCAGAACTCTTCAGTGCTCTCTGCCACCTTCTGAATCCAGGACCCTGGACGCAGGGCTCCTCTCTCTTCTCCCACAGATTTATGAGGGGCGAAGGGACAGAGAAAATGGTTTTTAATGAAAGGTTCTGTGTTTGGGTATCCTTCGCTGAGGAGCTGGCCTGGACTTGCCTTCCACGATCTGACATTTTGGGACATTTTCGAGCTGATTCTGCCCTTTGCTCTCAAAAAAGATATTGGCATCTGGAAGGAGACTGTCCTTTCGGCCAGTGGTCTAAAAGAACGATTGATTAGCTTGATCCCAGAAGACTGAGCTAAAAGCAAAGTGAGGAGGCAGGAAAAGAACCTCCAGCCATGGGGCCCCCTCTCCGGGAAGGTCTTCGGACAGAGGTTGGATGGGCCTTCCCAGGAGATCTTTTTCAGCTCAGATGTTCTGGTGTTCTGCTCCAAGGGCCTTCCCTCCACTCCTTCTGTAACTGAACGCCCTGTGGCCAAAGAATGCGTCTTGGAGCCAAGACAGAGGTTGTGTTTTCCCATAATCAGAGCTTGGCCTCCTTCTCTTGAAGAATCACCTCTAGACCACAGGGGGGAATTGAAGGAAGTTGAACCTTAAAAGACCCAGAAAATCCCCCAATCTCCCTCGTGTCTATTAAAGGCAATGATGGGCCTCCTTTTGGCCTTCCTTAAAGCTTCAGGACTAGAGTGACGTTCCAGGTGGAGAGGGCAATGGCAAGGACTATGATGCTTCTCGACCAACATCTCCACCCAGAAACCTGGCAAATGCACCCGCCATCAGCCTCACATCTAACAAAAGGAAGCCTGGCCTGAAAATGCCCCAAATTAGCTTTGACTAGCCAGCGAGCTGCCGTGGCCCCACAGGTGGAGCTGGAAGGGGCCTCAGAAACCTTCTGGTCCTCCCCATGCATTTTAGAAACGGAGAACTGAGGCCCACCAAGGGAAAGTGAAACGTCCAAGATCATCCAAGTAATTAAGTGGCTGAGAGAGTTTAATCCAGCTCCTCAGACTACAAGGACAGTCCGCTCCTTATGGCTCTACTCTGCCTCCAGAGTGAATGGAAGCCCAATGGGAAGCTCCCCAAAGCTACCGAGAAATTCCATCTCATCAATCAATCAACATTTACTGAGTACCTACTATGTGCCAGGCACTGTGTTAAATGTCAGAGATACAAAGAGGGATAATTACAATCTTATGGGGGAGACAACATGCAAACAAACAGACAAAGCAAGCTCTAGACTGGATAAGTAGGAAATGATTAACAGAGGGAAGGCATTGGAATTACCAGGAGTTGGGGAAGGCTTCTTGTAGAAGGAAGGCTTTTTGTTGGATTTTTTAATGGAAGTCAGAGAGGTCAGTAGTCAGAGCAGAAGAGGGAGGAACATTCCAGGCATGAGGAGTGGCCAGAGAAAAGGACTAGAGCCAAGAGATGGTGAAGTCATATTTATGTCTCATGACCCAGAATCTTTTCTACAGGGCTTGGAGATCTGTAGCTTCTCTGGTCACTATGGGAAGAAAGACCAAAAAGCCTGGGGGGGGGTCCCTCCTAGTCTTGACAGATGACATGCTCAAGAGATTGGCACTCTTGTAGTTGAGGTGCTGCCTGGGGTGCTGGAGTCACAGCACTTAGAGCTGGAACAGACCTAAGGGGTGAGTTCATGAGCCTTCTCCTCTAGTGACTGCCCCACTGGTTTCCACTTGGCATCTCTGTGGGAGTGATGTCAACCAGAGTGATATGGGGATCCAGTGAAGGAACTGGGGATTTTTATCATGGAAGAGATAGAAGACCTGGGGAAACTGGGGAGTCATCTTGGGTTATGGAGGAGGAGAGGGCCCAGACTTATTCTGCTTGACTGGTTGCAATGGAGGAAGTTGCAGAGAGACCAAGAGTAAGGGGAAACTTCCTAACAATGAGTAGAATCCCATATTCCCCTCTTCTAGAGCATGACCGGATAATTGCTTGTCAGGGATGTTGGAGATCAAGATTCTTGGTCAAGTAAGGGTTAGAATCTGAGCTTCGTTCCATCTCTGAGACTTTGGGGAAACCTAGACATGGAAGTCCACAAGATCAAGGACTTTGGGGCTCTTCTGTAAGATACCTTTCTCCTCTACAGGTTCCTCCTTTCCTGACATATTCAGGCATGTGGGAGCACACTCTCCTTGGCCTCAAATCAGTTAGGAAATCCATTCCTGGGCCTGCTCTATTCCCATAAAGCAGAGTAGAGTGACATCTCAAAGGACCAAAGTCTGGCTCTCCATGGGTTCAAGGCCATTAGAGATAGTCACCACCCCCACCACTCCCTTTGCTTTCCCATAAGGCACTGGACACACTGGCTAATTTAATCAGGAAGACACCTCTCTATCTCCTCCAATCTAGGCTCCCACTAACAAAGTGCTAAACACTAGCCTTGGAGACCTAGAGCTATCCCGAGAGGGCTGTGGGATGTTTCTGAAGCAGCCATTCCCTCTTCCAGGCTCCTTTTCCCCCTCTGTAAACTGGGGGTGAGAAGAACTACTCTCAGGAGTAAATAGGAAATCCAAAAAGGTCTGCAAAGGATTTTGCAAAACCTCAAAGCTCTTTCCAAGCCTTATGTTCCAGTTAGTCATGATTAGCAAGTGAAAAGGCTTCCTTGGAAGTCCAGACATATCCTTGGGATGAGGAGCTAAATGGGTGAGATTTGCTGGTCCACAGATACATGCCTAGCAGGCTTGCTCATCAGTCTCCCTTAAGAGTATGAGGACAAGGCAGTCCAAAATCAGAGGCAGGGAAGAGTAGTTAGGTGTCATCCAGTTAATTGTACTCACGTGTTTCTAGGACTCAGTTTACCTGGAGGAGCAATTAGCCTTGGTCTGAGGATACAGGGGTTGTGAATTGGTCCAACTATTCTGTGGGGCAATTTGGAATTATGCCCAAAGGGCTTTAAAAGACTTCCACTCTTGGACCCAGTCATAGCACTGCTGGGTTTGTACCCCAAAGAGATAATAAGGGAAAAGACTTGTACAAGAATATTTATAGCCATACTCTGTGGTGTGGAAAGAATGGAAAATGAGGGGATGCCTTCTGTTGGTGATGGAATACTGTTGTGCTCAAAGGAATGATGAACTGGAGGGACTCCATGTGAACTGGAAAGACCTCCAGGAAGTGATTCAGAGTGAGAGGAGCAGATCCAGGAGAACATTGTACACAGAGACGGATACTTCTTTACTAGTAGCAATGCAATGACCCAGGACAGTTGTGAGAAAGAACACTATCCATCTCCAGAGAAAGAAATGTGGGAGCAGAAATGCAGAAGAAAAACGCAGGATCGATCACCTGGTTCGATGGGTACATGACTGGGGATGTTGACTTCAAATGATTCTTGAACCATGGAAAAATATGATTAATTAATCAATTAACTAATGTTAAAAAATAAACTAAATAAATGCTTACTATGTACAAAACCCTATACTAAAGTGGTAGGGATGCAATTAGGAAGCACAACTCTCAGAGAGATCACATTTAAATGAAGGAGGCAGCCCATATATGGAAGGTTTCAACTGCAAGTTGGATGAAAAGGTCTCTGAGTTCTTAAAGAGCAACAGAAAAGCAAAGGATAATAATGCCTCTTCTTTAATATGAATTCCATTGACAAAAATCCCATCACGTTGCTGTGAGGATCAAATGAGACAACATACACAAAAGTACTTTGCAAGCTTTTAGGTACTGCATAAATAGAAGTATGTAGAATGTAGAAAGTGAAGTTCCCACAGCCAGGAGGCTTTGAGGCTGGGCTCAGCTCCTTTGCCTAGTCTCCACCTCTGTGGCTGTATTTGTTTGTAAAAGACCAACAAACAGAGTATTCCAACAGAAATGAGGGCAGAAATTTTTGTGGCATTGCCCAGGTTAGAAAATCTCTCAATGGGTATATTCCCCCAAGGGTTGAGCTTGGCTAGTCCTCAACTTAAGTCTTTTCTTTCCAAGAAGGAAACAATCACAAGATGCCTCGATGAGCTGTGAGTGGAAAGAGAGAAATATAATAATAATAACCAAGAGCACTAATGCCATTTAATCTCTCTCTCTCTCTCTCTCTCTCTCTCTCTCTCTCTCTCTCTCTCTCTCTCTCTCTCTCTGTCTCTCTTCTCTCTCTCTTTTCTCTCTCTCTCTCTCTCTCTCTCTCTCTCTCTCTCTCTCTCTCTCTCTCTCTCTCTGTCTATCTCTTTTTCTGTCTCTCTCTGTCTCTGTCTCTCCCTCTCTCTCTCTTCCTCTCTCTCTCTCTCTGTCTCTCTCTTTTTCTGTCTCTCTCTGTCTCTGTCTCTGTCTCTCCCTCTCCCCCCCCTCTCTCTCTGTCTCTCTCTGTCTCTCTCTCTCTCTCTCTTCGTCTCTCTCTCTCTCCATCTATCTGTCTGTCTAATCTATCCATGTATGTATTTATCTATTCCTCGATCATCCATCCTAACATCCATCGGTCTGTCCATCTATCTATCTATCTATCTGTCTTTCTGTCTATCTGTCTGAATTTCTGTCCATCTGTGTCAAGTCATCAGAGTCCCACGAGTGTCTGTGGAGTGGGGACCACAGCATTGCCATTCACAGTTTACAGATGAGGCTTTGAGAGATGGAGGAGCTTTCTCTTGATTGCACAGCTCCCTGGATTTAAACCCCGATCTTGCTGATTCCAAGCCCAATGCTATCCACTGGACAACCTCTGTTGCCTCTGTTCTTAGGGGAGTGCCATGAGAAAGGCATCTAAGAAGGGTTGGAGAGCAGGTTTCTGCTTCTGGGATATTGATAGACACTGGTGGAGAGCGGCAGCAGCTGAGGGATAGCACCTAAAGGAAGGGACTTTTTTTGTATGTGCATAGTGGACTGAGCAGGAAGGGGGAACAGTCCTGGGCAGCCCCTGGGGCTGACTTGAACCTTCAGCAGAACCCTGACGATCCAGCCCCACCCCTCAGCTTTGTTCATCTTCCCAGGCTGATGTATCTATAGGACAAGAGAACAGACTTCCCCCCAAACATGAAATCAGACGCAGAAGATCCCGGATTCATTCTGTGAGTCAATCAGCCAGCTCCTGAATTACCCTTAGGGCTGCACTGAGTCCTGGTCCCATTGGGCTAGGTCTGATAATGGGCTCATAATTGGGCAGGGAAGCAGAGGAGGCTAATGGTGTTGGTATGTTGGAGGGGGGTTCTCTCTGGAGTCTCCCTCCAAACCCCTTCCCCATTGATTGTCCTACAAATTGTGCCTTCCTCTTTTACTGAATCTAGCTAGATGATGGGGAGGAGGGATGCTGAGAGAACCAGTACAGGGGAAGAGGGAAATCCAGGCTGACTGCTGTTGTTGCTTCTTAGCCTCCCTATAAGTGAAGGGGCTTAAATGTCTCCCAAGCTCTAGAGGGGCTTGGGTGGCCCTCATTTTAGAACTCCTTGTTTTATTTGGCTTACTGTAGGGGAAATGGTGAACTGGGGATATCCATGTGTGTGCTGGGTCTGCCTGTGCTTGGGAATGCATGTGGTGGATACGTGTGGGTGCAGGTGTACATGCCAGTGCATTCACAGTCTCCATACACAGACATGGGTGGAGGCCAGTGGCAGTCACCCCTCTCTTCCACTGGGGGCTTGTTCACTGCCTCCAGCTACCCACATCACACAATAAATGGGTAACGAGTTCTAGGCTGGGGGTGGGGAGGGGGAGGGTGGGCACCTAAAGTGCTTGACTTTGTGTTCTGGCCACAGCATCTTGTCCTCACTCCCTCGTTTCACCTCCCCCCACCTTCTAGGTGTGACTGCCAGAACCCTTCTGGAAATCAGCTGTCTAGGGATGCTGGGACCTTGGTTAGGGGCCAAGCACTCTAGGGGGACAGATCTGCTCTCCCAGGGATGGGGTCGGTCCTTCAGTGCTCTGGATGGGGGGCAGGGAGAGGCACTGGGAGCGGGGGTCTCCTCGAGGCTCCCTGTGCTTCCCAGTGATTACGGGCTGCTGGGGTGCTTGGGGGCTGCTTCAGGGACATAATTAACCAAGATTTCCAGAGAGAGAGCAGAGACCACATCTGAAGTCCCACCCTCTGCTCGAAGGGAGACCACATCAAACAGACCCTCCTTTCTGCTCCCTCCTCTTCCTCCTCCCCCACTCTTTAAAAAAAAGAAAGAAAAAATAGTCCCCAGCTCCAGGAGAGGGTGGGGGTAGGGAGGTGAGGACCTGGTAGGTGGCTGGCCTGGGATGAGGGGTGCCAGGAAGATGAAGAGCCCCCTGGTCTGGTCCAGGACCCCGGCGTCTGGAGTTGAAGGGATGGGTGCTTTATGAAGGCAGAGGTGTGAGGGTATGGGAGGAGGGACTGTGACTGAGTGGGATGCAGAAATGTAGGGATGAAGGGGATGCTTCGGATGCCGGCATATTCTCCCCGGATGAGCCCATCTCTCAGAGACCCCTCTGCCCTTATGGAGAGCTGAGAGTTCAGGGACTGAGCGCGGGCCTGGGGCAGGGGAGATACCCAAAGGCAGCAGCGCTGGGGAGATGATGGCGGTAATTAGCAAAATCGTCCCCATAATGGGAGCAAGCTGGAAGCAATTTGCGGAGCAGTTATTAACCGGCCGCTCCTCCACCCACAGGCGGGGGGTCGGCTTTAATATCTAGGCACTGGGGCCCGCCAGGAGGCGCAGAACCACGGCCCCGGGTGGCCCTGGCCTTTCCTGGACTCTGCGGACCTAGGCTAGCTCACTAGGGCTCTAGCCCAGGCGCACAGGTCTAAACATTTGCTTCCCAGTTAGCAAAGCTGTGGAGATCCTGCTCCTTCTCTCCTTCATTCTTCTTTCAGGCTCTTCCATCTCTTGCTAATCCCCAGTTTTCTTATCTGTCAAATGGGCATACTCACAACCTACCTTTGAGGCAGTTGTAGGGATGCAATGAGGCAACATGTGTAGAATGTTATAAAGTGTGATGTTTAGATCCATCTCAGTTGTTGCTACTGGTTTTTTGTTTGGTTTTCATTGCTGTAATGGAACAAGACTTTTCTCCTTCTGTGTGGATGTGCAGATGTGGAGGGGCAGGCAGGAAAGCTGGACTGGAAGTGCTCCCTACCCTGCCCCACCCAGCTCAGAAAAATGATCCAAGGTCAGCCTCTCCCCATTCTTCGCTGGCCCACCATGGAGCCTGGACTTCCAGAGACAGGAGAAGTTCAGAAAGGGGCTTTAGAAGTGTCCTGGGCCTTGCAGTTGAACAAGAACACCCGTCCTCCACACACACACACACACACACACACACACACACACACACACAATTCCACATCCCTGACCTGCTTTAACACAAAACCTTCTGGAGATCCTGGGCTCCCTCTCTCCTCCCCAGGCAGTCCATCTCAGTCCACTTTGGGATTCTGGGACAGTAAGTAAGGGCTTCCTTATATACAATCAGACACTCCCCCCCTCCCCCTGCAGGTTCTAGCTCCTGAATGAAGCCCAAGGCTAATCCCTCCTGGGACAGGCTCCTCATCTTAGAGGATAACCATCATTTCCCAGATGATAGCTATCACTGGCCTCACCTTGCCAAAGTAACTTTCTGACCCATCCTTCTATGGGGAGATCTTCAAGCCCTTCCCTATCCTCGTGCTCTCCACTGGGCACTCCAGCTTAGCATTAGTCTTCCTAACTGATGGCAGTCAGACCTGAGCATGGTCTTGTAGATGGGATTGCAAGAGGCTGGATTCAAGGCTGGGATTACAGCACCCCATATAGCCACCCCCACATGTACCCACATAGCATCTCCTTATTTGTTTCTGGGCACTGACTCTAGAAACTGCAGAGAGTCATGGGGAAAAGAGAGAAGGCAAAGGCAAAGATGTGGACACTGAGGGTGGAGCTAGGGGAAAACCCCCCACTACCACTGTTCCTGTGGGTACCTGTCCTATGCCAGTCCTTTCAACAAAGGGAGACTGAAAGCGCAGTATGCTAGCACTGGTCAGAGAATCCAGGATCAAGTCCACAGGTAAGAAGATACAATATTTGGGAATGAATTTGAGGACACAGCCCTGACCTCCCTCCCTCAGGAAATTGACCAGGGGAAGGAGATAAGGGATAAGGTCCACTTAAGAATCCTGAATCCAATTCAGTAAGCTTTGATTAGTAAGGAGAGAGAGAGAGAGAGAGAGAGAGAGCACAGAACTGTAGGAGAAACCAAGGTTAAAGAAATACTCCTCTCTTCCCTGCAGGAATTCACCCCACAATAAAGGAAGAGAACACCCAAAAGTGACAGAGGAAAAATGTCCCAATACTGCTCCACTTCTAAACTGGGGGAAATGGGGGTGGGTTGTGCAGCAGACAAGAGCAAATGAACAGCTGCATGAGTGGTGAAGGGGGGAAATCATTACTGCCTGGAGAGATGGGTTTGACTTCCCCAGGAGAGATACACTGGAGTTGGGCTTTAAAGCAGTAGGAAACACAGGAGTAGGAATCAGGATGCATTGTGGAATACAGGAAGAAGAGTAATGTGAGCTAGGGCTGTGCAGGGCACAGAATGGGGAGGGCTTAAATGATGAGCAAACAAGTTTGAGTTTGGAGAGTGATCTGTACAGAAAGATCTAGACTCATTGTTCTAAAACTGAAAGGGAATTTAGATACTATTTAGCCTAACCCCTTCATTTGACAGATCAGGAAACCAAGGTCCAGAATGAAACCCCTACATCCACCGACTCCAGACCCAGGGCTCTTTCTAACCACAATGGAGGCAGTGTGGTACAATTTAGAGAGTCCTGACTCTGGAATTTTAAAAAACATGGCTTCAAATCCAGCCTCTGTGGCTTTCTACCTGTGTGACCATGGGCAAGTCATTTAACTTCCTCTTTCTGCTGAAAAATAAGGAATGTGGCTTAAAGAGTCTCTGAGGTCCCTTCCAGCTCTATTTCTAGGGTTCTCCAGTGCAAGTCTTGTCATTTCCAGGCAAAGGGTGAATCCCCTGAAGGCTAGAATCAGTCCACAGCTGTCCATTATCCCTTCTTTTTCTCAATCCTCAGAGCTAGAGGGTGCTCCTAGCCCAATTGCAGTCTACAAGAGCTTTCGCTAATGATGGCCAATGGAAGACTCAGAGAAGCAAGACTTTATAGCCCCAAAGAAGGGACCCTCCTAGACCCCCCAAATGGCCAACTAGGCCAGTTTCCTCATTTTCTGGAAGAGAGCAGGGAGGGAGCTGAACTCTGAGCTAAGAGAATCCTTCTTCTGTTTCCACATCCAGCCCTCTTTGGGGGGGGGGGGGTAGGGCAACCCTTTCATTGGAAGGTTGCAGAAAGAAGACAAAAGGACTTGCCCAGGATGGCA
Organism: Monodelphis domestica; assembly: GCF_027887165.1. Classification (NCBI taxonomy): domain Eukaryota; kingdom Metazoa; phylum Chordata; class Mammalia; order Didelphimorphia; family Didelphidae; genus Monodelphis; species Monodelphis domestica. Next base: position 3,842,782 of record NC_077232.1, read on the forward strand.
CAAATGGCTAGTAGAGGAGCTGAGAGAAGAGAAGAGCTTTCCTGGCTCCCAGCACAGTCCAGGGTGGCCATTTAGTCAGTGTGTAGGGAGGGACATCCCCAGTCTAGGCTTGTATGGGGTCTGTGTCTACCTATGGTGAATGCAAATTTTATATGAAAAAAGGGGAGGATGAAGACAGATGCAGAGAGGAAAGAAACCGAGAAGGAGAGAAAAGGAGAGGAGAGGGGAAAGGAGGAGAGCAGAAGAGAGACTAGGAGAGGAGGCTGAAAACGGGATTTCTTCGTAAGGAAATCCAGTTCCTCCTAGTGTATCTTGCTTGCTGTGGGCTTTTAACAAATATTTGTTGAACCGCCTTGAACCGAATTGAATTAAAGGGCAGCTCCTCCACTTCTGATGGAAAGCATTAATGCATCAGGCTTAAATGGGACAAATTAATCGCTCTCATTTCCCAAATCGGGCCCCCCAAAGCTCTTGATTTTCAGCCATTTCAGATGCAAATTTAATTAACGAGTTTTCTCGAGCTGGCACCTAGACAGATTCTTTCCGGAGACTAGGCTCTTCTCTGCCTCTCTGTCTGGGAGCTCCCCTTCTTTGCCTCTTAGTCATTGGGCTCTCCGTCTTTCAGGCTCCATCTGTCTGTCTGTCTGTCTGCCCCAATCTGTGCCTCAGTTTCAGCCTCTGTCTCTCCCTCCCTCTCTGTGTGTGTTTCTCTCTGTCTGTCTTCTGTCTGCCTAGGTCTCTGCCCTTGTGTGGGGGTCGCCCCCTGCTATTCTTGCCCTCCAGCAACCCTGGGGGAATGGGGCACCCAGACAGGGCTGTCTGATAATGGCCCATCCGGCCCGCTGGGTCCAGCACCTTCGCGTTAGGCGTTAGCGCCTGAGGCCGGCCAGTTGCCTTCCCATTGGGCCAGACTATCTGGCCGTTGGTCGGCAGTCAGTGGGAGCCAAGCCCAGGCTGGCTCAGCATCTTTGCGCGGAATCCTGGGGCCAGGAGCGACACGCTCAAACTCCCGGAGTTTTCCGACCGAGGAGCTTCTCTCCCCCCACCCCACCCGCCCCAGAACCCCAGAAGAGCTGGGGGGCCTGGACTTGCGCCTGGGAGGAAGAGGGGGAAAGGAGTGGAACAGCAGCCTTCTTCCCCAGGGCCTGTCCCAGATCCACCCCCGCACGCTCCGGGAAAATCTCATCCCTCTCTCTTGCACACACATGCACGCACACATGTATGATCGCAGCACACGCGCTGTCAGCCCCCAGCACTTGCCGTTGGAGTCCTCCTTTATCATGCTCCGTCTTTTAAATGTGCATTTTCAAATGAGCCCCCCGCCCCTCCCACCCCGCCCCTCGTTGTTTTAAGGCCACATCAGTCATCCCGCTTGTCACTATTGTGATTTGGGATTGATAAGGGCGCGGGGGGGGGGGGGGGGGGTTGACAGACAGACCCCAGGCCCTGCTGACTTGAAATCCTCAATGTGTAATTTTCGGACGTGTAATTGGTCTTCTGAGGCGTGGGGGAGGGGGAGAGATCTTTCAAAGCGGGGTGCGGGGAGAGGAAGAAAGAGGGAGAGAGCGAGAGAGCGAGAAGGGAGACGCCCGGCCAGGAGGCGCGGTGCCCTCACACGGAGCGCGGCAGCGGCGGCTGCGGCGGCGGCGGAGCCCCAGCGGGTGTGTGCGCCTCGGTGCGCCCGCGTGCTCGCTCCTAGCTCTTTGTGTGGGGTGCGGCTTGTCCCTAGGGGCGGGGGGTAGGGGATCCTGGGTGGGAAACGCGGAGACCTCTCCTCCGGGGCCCGAGAGAGGGGTGGGGAAGGGAGGGGAGGAGAGGGGAGGGGAGGGGAGGGAAGTTCCCGCACTGCTGCGGGACGCCTTGCTCCCTCACTCCCTCTGACCCTTCTCTTCCTCCGCTGCCTCGCTCTTTTCTTCTCTTCCTGCTCCTGCTCCCCATCCACCGGCCCCCGAGCTCTATTGTTGCCCGAGAGGGCTTTTATTTCTCCGCTCTCTCTTATCCACAAAAATTTGCCCGGTCCCAAATTTGTCGGGGCTTCTCCTCGGCCCTGCCTCTGCCTCTCGCTGCCTCCTCTCCCCTCCTTTCTGGTTTTTCCCTCCTTCCCTCTTCCTCAACTTCCCCTCCGCGGGGCTGCTCTCTCATTGCCCTAAGAAGGGGGGTGGGTGGGGGAGGGCACGGACGGTGCCAGCAGGCTCCATCCCCCTGCCGGCCCCATGCGGTGGGGGCTTCGCAGCTCAGCCGGCGGCTGTCGAGGCTGCTGAGCCTCGGCTGTGGGTTCATGGGCGCCCCAGGGGCGTCCCGCCCCCACCTCCCGCTCGCTCCGGCTCTCTGTCGCTGCCTGAACGTCCCTGTGACCATGCCACAATGGTCCTGATCTGGCTCCTGGTGTTCAGTCTGCTCCATCCCAGCGGGCAGGCGGCATGGGCCCCCCGGGAGGCGGAGGCTGGGGCCCTCGAGGGCCGGCTCCGTAGGGATGCCGGGGGCCGAGGCGGTGTCTACGAGCACCTCGGCGGAGCGCCTCGGCGCAGGAAGCTCTATTGCGCCACCAAGTACCACCTGCAGATCCCCCCCAGCGGCCGGGTCAGCGGCAGCCTGGAGAACAGCGTCTACAGTGAGTATCTCCCGGCGGTGGACCTGCGCCCCTCAGGGCCTGGGTACCGGGGACTGTCGGAAGAGGGAGGGCTCCGGCTGGGGATCGCGACAGGGACAAGGACTGGGCAGCGGCAGGGATGGAGGCAGCGGCGGGAATGCGGCTGGAAGGGCGCGATCCGGACCGGGACGGGGCCAGGGCCAGGGCCAGGGACTGGACGGGAACAGAATCGGCTTGGTTACCGTCCAGGTGATCCATGCTTCGGAGGGACCGGCACTTCCCTCGCTCCGACCCAGGTCGAGTCTTTGGGGGAAGAAGGGCTTGCAGTTTCTGACGACATTTGGAGGGCTATGAGTTTGGGGGGCGAATGGGTGTCGTTATACGAGGGCTCGTCCCTCGAATTGCCTTCTCCCTCCCATTGGTACCTCCGGGAGTCCCCAGGCTCTTTCCCTAGTTCCGCCCTGGGTCCTGGTCAGGCTCAAGAATCGACCCTGCCGGCCCTCCGGGCATCTCGGGATCCAGGGCTCACTTCCTAGAGGCGGCGGGGAAGAGGAATCTACCTTCCTTTTTATCCCCCCGCCCCCCCGCAATCCTTGGCCTTTCCTACCCCCCCCCACTTTTTTCTTCTCTGTTTTCTGTCTCTTCATCCCCCCCCCCACCTGCCCCCCCCCATCAGCCCATCTTAGCAGGGATCGAACTCCAGAAATGGCATCCCTGCCTGGCTTCGAATGAGACTTGGATGGGGGGGGGGCAAATAAAGAGAGTGGCAGCGGCCACATCGGGCAGCCAGGCAGAAGGCTGCCCCCTTCTCACTTCCCTGTCGGCTTTCCCCGCACTCCAGCTCGGAGGTTTTTTCCGCGCGTTCCGCTGCCCAGCCTTCTGCCATGGTACCGCGCAGTTCCCGCCGGGGGGAGGATAGAGGGAGCCCTGCTAGTTCGGTGTGTCGGGGAGCGGGAGTTCTGGGAACGGGAGTCAAACAATTAAGAGTCCAGGGAGCCCAGAAGTAGGGGACGGAAGAACTAGGAAGCTCAGCGGCCCGGGGGGGGGGGGGGGGGGGCGCTGGCCTCACCGCCCTGGTGGCCTCAGTGTGCTGCCAACGTGGGCCCTGACCCAGTGCACTCGGAAGAGGTCCCCAAACGCTTGGACAGGAGCGAGGCGGTTCGAGGGTGGTCCCTCCGCTACACTTGGGGAGCAGGAAGGTTAGTTCCCATCCACTCGGGAATAGTCCCTGCCCTCTTCTCTGGCGGGGAATGGGGGGCAGGATGCGGGAGGACGCAGGGCACACACAGGGCACGGAGTGCTGGACTTGGATCTCTGGCGGGCTCAGAAGAGAGTGTACAGCCGAGGACCAGAATATGCAGAGGGGACGGTCACAGTGCACAAGGGCGCCGGAAATTATTGGGCGCTGGAAGAGAGCGGGGGCCGAGACATAGCAGCAGCCTGTAGTCTCCCTGTGGATTCCCAAGCACGGGCTGGGGAGGGCGGGGGGGGGGGGGGGAGGGAGGGGGAGGGAGGAGATGCGGAAGCCGCCCGGGCACTGGCTGAAGGCGGTGAAGGAAAACCGCGGTTTCCTAAAGGAAGCCTCCAGCCACCAAACGGCTTTTTTGAAGCATCATCCTTCAGAGTTCATTAAACTGGGTGATAGAAACCAGCTGTCACCCTCGTTATCCTCCGGCACTCAGGAAATGAGGCGCTGATCAAGAATTTGTTTGGGGGTGGGGGGGGATAAAATGTTTCCCACACACGGGCTTCCAGGTGCCAAAAGGCCGCCTGCCCTGCGCACTGAGCGCAGAGAAGCCGTGGTGTGGCAGAAACCCGGAAGGCGGCTCTGGAGAAGCTTCCCTCTTCAGCCCCTTTTCTTTTCATTAAGAACCCCAGCAAGGACGATGTGATGGGGTGATGGAGAGAGCTTCCAGGGCAGCTCCATGGCCCGATATCCTTTGCCCCCTGGCCCTGGTAGTTTGGCTCCTGCTTTAAGAGTCCTCTTTTATTCCTAAGGCGTTCAACACTCCTTCCCAATCCTGCCCCCCTTTAGCTCCCCTCCACACCAGCCCAGAACCAACCTCTCCCTGGTCCATGGCCCCAAGGGAAGGGCTGCAGGCTTCTTTACCTCCTTGGCCTCTGAATCCTGGGAGGGGCCCAAATGGCCAAGCCTGGTCTTTTTTGGATTCTGGCTCTCCCACACATCCTAGAGGAGAGCCCCTGAGGAAAGGCCATGCCACTCTGGGCTGGACCTGTGCCTCTGGGGGCAGCCCACCCACTCCATCTTCCCCTCTGAGGGGAAGCCATTGTCCTCTAAAGGAGACCTTTGCTCAGTCTCAGACAGAGTCAAGAGCTCTTGTATCCCCAGGGATTTAGCCTTTTTCTCAATAGATGCACAGGATTAGGGGACTTGGTTCAGGGTCAGGAGATGGCCTTGGGAAGCTTCTGGAATCTCAGTCAGCCAGGAGTATGCTTTAGCCAGAGCCTTCTTTCTTTGTACAATGCCTCCTGGCTTCAGTCTCTGGGAGGTAGCTTTTAACCTCCAGGGGATTCAAAGTAATTTTTCAGAGATGCTAGAGAGATTGATAGTCAGCAGAGATGGCGAATGTCTCAGCTCCTGGCTGGGCAAAGGGGCACTGATACCCCTCGGCTCCATGATCTCATTCTGCTCTGATTCTGTTCTTAGGCATCCTAGAAATCACTGCAGTGGAGGTTGGAATCGTGGCCATCAAGGGACTGTTTTCTGGACGATATCTAGCAATGAACAAACGGGGAAGACTTTATGCCTCGGTAAGCCTGGCTTTGACACAGCAGCATCTAGGTTTGTCCACTTGAAACCCGAACAATGCCCACTGGACTGATGAAATGGGTGCTTGTCCCGTTGGCTGGAAGGTCTCAGAGGGTGAAAAGTGTAGAGGCAGGACGCTGAGAGACTAGAAGAGGTGATGAGGTCAGAATCCAGGTCTTCCCTGGACAAATCAGGATTGCCCATTTGAACCAAGTTTTCTCTTCTGTAAAATGAAGGATTAGGCTGAAGAATCTGCAGTCTCCCTCCCCCAAGTCTCAACTGGTCACCCTAACTTTGTCATAGTTATTGAAAATCCATGGAAGCAGATTGAACCCAAAGCATCTGTTCCAGAAAAGAGTTGGTACTATGGAGTGGATCTAGGGGAGAATTGTGTGTATCTGGACTCAGAATACCTGCACTTGCTTGGCTCTTTAAAAATCAGTCAATGAGCATTTATGAAGCACTTACCTTAAGTCAGATTCTGTGTTAAATGCTGAGGGACATCAAGGAAAAGAAAAACAGTTCCTGCCCTTCAGGAGCCCACATTCTGATGGGACATTCAAACATGAAAATGACTAGGTGCATACATACAAGATGTAAACAGAGGTAATCCTAGAGGGAAAGGGATAGGGATGGGGCACTAAAGGGAAGAGGAGCCTGGAAAAGCCTTCTGTAGACCCTGGGATTTAAGCCAAAGCTTGAAGAAAGCCAGAGATTCTGAAAGGCAGAGGTTAAGATTTCCAGGGATTCTAGGCAGAGAGGTCAGTCAGGGGAGAGTCCTGCAGACGGATGCTGAGTCTCTGCTTGGAGGAAAATCCACTAGGCCAGTGGAAGAAGACTAGAGAGGGTGGAAGGATTCAGGTGACGAAGGGGTTTAAATAATAAGCAGAAGGATTTTTTCTGATCCTGGGAGTAATAGGGAGCAGGGGGAATTTACTGAGGTGGGGAGCATGGTTTAAGGTCTAAGACCTGAATCTTGGAAAAATTTTGGCAACTGAGTGGAAGATGGATTGGAGTGAAGAGAGACTTGAAGCTGGCTTCTGCAAGAAATCACCCAGGAAGGGGCAGCTGGGTAGCTCAGTGGATTGAGAGCCAGACCTAGAGATGGGAGGTCCTAGGTTCACATATGACTTCAGACACTTCCCAGCTGTGTGACCCTGGGCAAGTCACTTAATCCCCATTGCCTAGCCCTTGCCACTCTTCTGCCTTGGAACCAATACACAGTATTGACTCCAAGACGGAAGGTAAGGGTTTAAAAAAAAATCTCCCAGGTGAGAGGTGATAAGAGTCTGTGCCAGGGTGGTAACTGTGTTAGGATTTTTCCAAGAGATGGTGTGAAGGTAGAAATGGAAACATTTGGCAACAGATTGGATATGTGGGATGAGTGAGAGGAGTCTAGGATACTATCAAATGACTTCAGAGTTCTAAAGGACTTCTGTGGTCACCTAGTCTAACCCATCCTTCTCTCCAAAGCCCTAAAATAAAAGAATCTTTCTGTTGTTGCTTGAAGACTGACTCAACTTCCTGAAGCTGCCCGTTTCATTTTTGGGCAGCTCTAATCATTAGGAAGTTGGTTCTGGCATCAATCAATCAATAAATGTTTATTAAATCTTACTATGTGCCAGGCACTGTGCCAAGCACGGGGACATCCAACTTAAATGGGCCTCATGACATCACTCCTGGTTCTGTCTTTTAGGGACAGGTAGAATAATCATTCTTCTACTTTGTGTCCATCTATCTATCTATCTATCTATCTATCTATCTATCTATCTATCTATCTATCTATCTGTCCATCTGTCTGTCTGTCTATCTATCTACCCACCTACCTACCCATCTATCTATCTATCTGTCTGTCTGTCTACCCTTCCATCCATCTATCCATCTATCTAATCTATCTAATCTATCTATCTATCTATCTATCTATCTGTCTGTCTGTCTGTCTGTGTCTGTCCGTCAGTCTGTCTGTCTATCTACCCACCTACCTACCCATCTATCTATCTATCTATCTATCTATCTATCTATCTATCTATCTATCTATCTGTCTGTCTATCTATCTATCTGTCTGTCTGTCTGTCTACCCTTCCATCTATCCATCTATCTATCTATCTATCTATCTATCTATCTATCTATCTATCTATCTATCTATCTATCTATTCATCTGTCTGTCCATCTGTCTGTCTGTCTATCTACCCACCTACCTACCCACCTATCCATCTATCTATCCATCTATCCATCCATCTATCTATCTATCTATCTATCTATCTATCTATCTATCTATCTATCTCTCTGTCTGCCTGTTTGTCTGTCTGTCTATCTACCCTTCCATCCATCTATCTAATCTACTATCTATCTATCTATCTATCTATCTATCTATCTATCTATCTGTCTGTCTGTCTGTCTGTCTGTCTGTCTGTCTGTCTGTCTGCCTGTCTGCCTGTCTGTCTGTCTGTCTGTCTGTCTGTCTGTCTGTCTGTTTTTCCTTCTTTCAATTTTTTTTTTCCCATGGAACAGTCTTCCACATTATAGGGTCATGCAAAAGTTGCTTCCCTTCACTGGGCCTCTATTTCCTGATCTGTAAAAATAAGCTGGTTAGACAAGATGCTCCTTAAGGTTCCTCTGAGCTCTGGGTATTGGAATTCTACTGTTGGGAGCCTCTAAGCCCCTGCTGTGTGCCAGGCTAGTCCAGGTGGCAGAAAGGCAAGGTGAAAACAACAATTGGCGCTCTCCTCCAGCAGCCTATGGTCTCTTGGCTTCATCAGTCCACAACGACGTTGAGCTCATGGGCACACGGCTCCCCTCCCCTGTGATGGGGGGTCAACAGTGCAGTACACATTGTCTCCTCCATCGGGAAAGCCAACAACTCCCTAGAAGGGTAAAATCCATATAAGCAGGGTTGTGCTCCTGGCTGGTGGGATGCATCTTTGAGCCAGGAGAGGTTCTCTATCTAGATCCAGCTTGGGGGCTTGGGCCCAGGTCTTTGCAATGGCGTTTTGGGGGGTCCGGTGAGTGGAAGGGGGTGGGGAAACCAGGGATTTTTCAAATCTGTATGAAGGGCAACCACGTCCACTCTTAAACATACTCCACCACAGATGGACCCAACGAAGTGCACATTCCCTCCCCAATGCACACTCATTCACCCAGTCACTCGCACTTTAATCACTAACAGTCACACACACATTCACACATACAGACATTCACACATGTACTTGTATATGCTCTTTTACACACATCCACACACTTACACACACACAAATCACTAATCTATAGTCACACATCTAGACACACTCATTCCCACACATTCACCTACACATATCTACACATACAATCACCAATTAACACTAATTTTCACACACATTAGCACACACTCACCCATTTGCACACTCAGACACACACATACACCTCTCCCCATGTGCAACCCCCAAACACTCATTGTGTCTCAGGCATGATGGCTTTTCAGCAATTCTGACTTGTCTTGCTTTAAGAAGGGAGTCAGATAGCTGGAAGGTACCCAGGTTTTCTTGGGTTCTCGAGGATGCTTGAATGGCATCTCCCAGCTCTTTGTTCCTTAGAGGTCCATACGTATTCTCTTGGCCCAACAAAACCCATTCTACCATATTGGAAAGCTCTCCTCTCAGACCACTGCCTCATTTTTCCAGGCAATGGCTGTTGCCAGAGCTCTGGGTCCCATCCCAGCCAAGCCTTGGCCAGTTGCCTTGCTTATCCCTTCCCTTCTCAGGCCCCAAATGCTCACCTGCAAACTTTATGGCTTAAGAAGGGAGAAAAGCACAGATTTCTGAACATTCCCACTGAACACAGCCTACCTGCCTTCCTCTTCTTTCCTTGGGGGAATCAAGAAACAAAAGCAGGAGAGTCCATTAGAAGGCTGATGGCACAAGGAGGCTGGAAAGAGAACCAACAGACCTTCCACTCATCTTCTTTGGGATTTTGAATGGAGATGACTGAGGCCTGAATCTGCCCCAAAGTAGAGCAGACCCAGAAAACTCTCAGCAGGTGGAACCAGATATCTGGAGGCCAGGTCTCTAGTCCTTATGCCCTAAGGGCTATGGAAAGAGGCTAAAAGCCAACTCCCTGGGTCTTGGGTCCAGCACTGGGTCCAGGTTCTCTTGAATGACTTCCAGAGCTGGGCTGGGTCTGTCTTCTTTATATAAAGCAATTTTTCAAGAAGGATTCTTTAAACATGACCATAATTTCCCCTCAGAAACTCTGAAACAGAAACAGGGTACCATTGCCCATCTCGTTTGACAAAGGAGGAAACTGAGAACATGAGAATCAAAGGGATTAATCTACCCACTTTTGCCCAGCCAGGATATGCCAAGGCAGGATATCACCTCAGTTCTTCATGACTCCAGGGTCGACATTCCAAGTATTATGCCATGCTGACTCCCAAATACTAGCTAGGTGTCCTTGGGGCAGTCAATGATACTGGTGAGCCTCAGTTTCTTAATTTCTTTTTTAATACCCTTACTTTCCACCTTAGAACCAATGTGGTATATTGATTCTAAGACAGAAGAGTGAATGGTAAAAAGCAGGTAATGGGGATTAAATGATTTGCCCAGAGCCATATAGCTAAAAAAAGTTTCTGAGGTCAGATTTGAACCCAGGACCTCTCATATCTAGGTCTGGCTTTCTATCCAATGAGCTACCTAGATGCCCCTAGTTTCTTCACTTCTAAAAGAAAAATCATACCTCTGGTGGTTGCCACCTCATGGACACATTGTGAAAATCAAATTAAGGCTAGAGATGGAGAAGTAACCAGATCTGACTGTCTGATAAAAATTCTTTTTCTTCTTCTAGTCTCCTGGGAAGGCCTCCTCCCCAAACCATGCCCATCCCCTTGGCCTCCCGAATTTAGAACTGGAGGTGACCTCCAATGCCCATCCTAGTTCAGACGACCACCCTCCCCACCCCTTGAAGAGTCAGTCCTCTTGCCCTGGGGCTCTGAGCAGAGCCTTGATTGTGACAGCTAGCCTCTGTCAGGACCTCCCCAAACTCTCGGCCCCATCCTTGCAAAGGGCTAAATCAGGCTTTCAACTGCCTTCCACCCATGCCTGCTGTCCCTTCCCAAAAAAGGGCACAGATCAGGGGAACTGCTGAGTCACACAATCACCAACAACCACAAGACTAGAGCTGGAAGGAATCTCCAGGGCAATCCAGTCCAGTCTTTCCACTTTACATATAAGGAAACTGAGGCCCAGGAATGATCCTTGTGATTGGTTAGAAGGGAACAGGTCTGGAATAGGAAGCCAAGTCTTCTGACTTCAAACTACCTAGAAGGACAATGGTGTCTGTCATCCTCGAAACGGCTCTAAATGTGACGAGGAAGTGCTTTCCCTTCCTAGGGGTGCTCCCAATTGTTCCAAGGGCTTCTCCCCATGCCTATTGCTTCATTCTTTTTACTGATTGATTGATTGGTTTCTCCCGAAGAGAGCTTTGGCCACTTGCCTTTTCTGGAGGCATCTCTTCTTTGCATCAGAGCAAGGTTTTTAGGGATTCAAAGTTTTTATTTCATCGATTTGTGGTGTGGTCATTTCATTTCAACCTTTAAGGCCAGGACTCTTTAACTGATGCTCTAAATTCTGCAAAATCCTAGAAATATTCTTTATCTGTGAACAAATACACCTAGATCTCTCCCTCCAAGGGAGCCAGGATCAGTGGGCTCTGAGCCCCCTGCTCTTCCCCTCACTAACTGGCAGGCCCTGATTGCTGTGATTTGCTTTTCAGGAGAATTACAATGCTGAGTGTGAGTTTGTTGAGCGACTACATGAGCTGGGCTACAACACCTATGCCTCCCGCCTGTACAGAACAGCCCCCAGCGATACTGGGGCCAGGCGCAAAGCCAGTGCCGAGAGACTCTGGTATGTCTCCATCAATGGGAAAGGCCGACCCAGGAGGGGCTTTAAAACCCGCCGGACCCAGAAGTCTTCTCTCTTCTTGCCCCGAGTCCTGGATAATAAAGATCACGAGATGGTCCGACTCTTCCATTCCAGCCTCCGGTACAGGGAGAGCCTCCGGAAGCCAGTGGACAGAAATGAGAGAAAGAGGAGGCAGGGACATTTGCCAGTTCTGGAAGCCGGCGAGAGGGACCCGCCCGAGGTTCCCTCTATGCAAGCATCAAGCCCTCCGGGGACATTCTGACCCACTGGGTGTTTGCTTGGACATTCTCCAACCTATTTACTTTTAGTGGTTTTAGATGCACTCATGGTGGCCTACAAAATGCCACGTCCTGGAGGCACACTCCGATGTCGAGCCATCTTGTCCTTGGTTTTCCATCTCAACCGATATCTGTAAACATTTCATTTGGGGGCTCCGACGTCTTTCCATGTATTGTTGACTTCACTTACCTTGCCCCAGCATCCTCAGAGGGCCCTGCCCATTGCCTTCTATTCCCCGGGAGCCGGCCAAGCACTTCCCAACTGTCTGACAATACAGGAGGGAATCCTGGATGGGAAGGCCAGAGTGCCCAGGAGGCAAAGGACGGGAGAGGGTGGCAGAGAGATTCCAGTTGAAATGGCCACATATCCCACTGGAAGGTCCTTCTGATGGGTCGTCAAGGCCCATCATGCCTCTCCCCTAAAGTGAAGGTAGCTAAGATCCCTCAGCTTGCTGGGGAAGACTCTTGTGGTCTCCGAGGCAGAGCCCGGCTCTCTCTCTTCCTCAGCCCACACACCCTCATCCTGTGTGATCTCCATCCACATTTCCTCGTCAACCCTCCAGGAAGGCTGGAGGCCCTCCTACTGCTCCTTGGACATCCTGGGAGCACCAGGGTACCCCCTGGGCTGTCGTCTCATTCTGGCAGCCTGTGCCACCTCCTTTTCTGGTCCTGCTCACCCTCCGTCACCTCTTTTAGGTCAGAAACGTGGGAATCCTTTCCACCAGCAATACACATGGGTGAACAGTTTGGGTGTTCGCTATTTGTTTAATGAAATCATTAAAGCGACCTAAAAAGACTTTATCTGACTTCTTTCCTTCCTCGATGATGCTGGATCCTGGGAGAGCCGGTGCTCTTCTGTGGGCACCTCTCCATCCAGCGCAGGCAGCTCTTTCCTCTTTTCCTTTTACCCTTGGATCTCCATCAGACTTGTAGGGCTTCTCTCTTAACGGTCATAACATCCTCTGGGAAATTTGCTCTGGGTTAGCAGGGAAAGCCATTTCTCCAAGCCGGGGCCATTTGGGTTTGTGCTTGCCTGAGTTAAACAAATAAAGATGTCTCTGGGAGGTCTCGGTCTGGGGAGGGTCCCTCCCTGGCCTGCATGGCTTCCGGGGCGTCATTTGTGAGCTCTTTTTCGTTTCCTCTTGAAGGGTAACAGGAAGGTGCCTGGCCGGACGGGCAACATGTCCCGAGCTTCCACCTAAAAAGCGATGCTTTGGCCTTTCTCCATTTACCATGCATAGATTCGGGACCCAAAGACGTGCTCGAAGGGGGGTGTTAGCTAGTGTCTATGCTTGTGTACCCAGAGATGTGGGGTCCTGTGTCTGAGTGGAGAGCCCAGGCCTGCCTCAGTTATCCAAGTGCATCAGAGGGAGAGGATTCAAAGCTCTCTTCCACGTGCACTGGGCGAGTCACCAAACTGTGAGCCTGGAAAGAGGCCCCTTGTTATAAGGACAAGTGAAGAGGCAGAAGGTTATAGAGTAAGTGGATAATATTACATGTAGGGTCAGAGGACCTGCATTTGGATCCCAGCTTGGCCACTCACTAGCTGTGTGACCTTGGACCAGTCACCTCCTTGGACTTTTGAAAAATGAGAAGTTTGGATGGGGGGAGAATCTCAAATGGTAAAGGCTTAGGTCAATGATGTGCACCCTCCCGGCTTCCTCTGTTAGATGGGGAGGCTAGCATAGCTTTGAGAACCTTAAAGGATTCCAGCCATGAGAGCTGTAAGAATTACTGATCAAATGACACGTGTAAAACCCAGTGGAATTGCTCATTGGCTACGGGAGCGGGGAGGGGACAGGGAAGGGGAAGAACATGAATCCTGTAACCATGGAAAAATATTCTTAATTCATTAAATAAATAAATTTAAAAAATAATGACCGAACAATCAAGACACTGTATTATGGTTGAAATGATGCTCTATTTGGAGCCAGAAATTCAGTTTAAATCCCGCCCTTCTCCATATCCCCTGCCCAACTTGGTTTAAGTCACTTGACTTCTGTGGGCCTCAGTTTACCCTTACATAAAATGAGAGGGTTGGATTAGCTGGTCTTCAGGGTCCCCTACTGTTCAAAAACCAAGATCTTGTTATTTAGAGAGCCAGTGAATGGGGTTTAAGAAACCAGGCTTGGCCCACTGTGCAGCTGGCCTCCAAGGTGCAGAGCCTGTAGCCCTTCGGATGGCCAGAGGGGGTCACACTGTGGTTAATCTGGTAGGAATAAAGGGCTCCATTTTTGCTAAAAGGCTCGGCTATCTGGGAAAGATTTGCAGAAGCCCAGGTTCCACTTGGGCTCTGATTCTACTATGGCCCAGGAGTCAGCCTCTAGGCCATCTCCCACAAGGGCGTCCCTGCCCCGGCTTTCCCTGCACAGGCCCAGACATGAGTTGCTGCTCTCGCCCCAAAGGAAAGCTTGGAGATCCTGTTGGAAACCCAGCGGTTCATTTTCTGAAACCTTCCCTTCCCTCGACACTTCCTCCGCCCACCCCGGCCAAAAAAGCTTGGATTTCCCTTGGATCTCCCTCAAGGTCTGAACTCAGACTTCAGCCCTCCTTCCATGGCTGTTTCTCCTCCTCAACAGAACAAAACCAGGTGAGGCTCTCTGGCTTCCAGCTCATCTTGGGGAGAGGGAGGATGGCTTCTCAGAGCCTGGCTACGGAGACGCTCCGATGGCAGATTGCCCACCGCCCAAGCTAGGCACCACAGATAAAGCAGGGATCAAGTTTCAGGCTGAACCCTGATTTACCAGGCCTCTGTGGCTTCTGGCAGGGACTGGGGGGCATTGAAAGGCACTTTTGTGGTTTCCTGTGAAATACAGGATTGAGGAATGCTTTGGAGGCCTTGTGGTCTTCCTGACCAACACCCACATGCTTCTCCTGGACAAACCATGCTTTTGTCCACCAGGAGGCCAATGAAACATCCTTTCTGCCTGGAGGTCCTGGGAAGTCCTTAGCCGACGGAATGCAAGAAGGCCAGAAAGAAAGGACTGAGGGAAGGGAGATGGCTCAATTCATCCCAGCTTCCCTGGAAAGAGGAAGCTGTTGTGGTTCTTTGTGGGCCCATGGATGAAAGGAACCCTTGAGGGCGTGTACCCTAAGTCACCCCGGCTCAGTCTAAGTAGCTAGGTTGTATTTTTCTTCTCATCGTTGTGTTATGTCCAACTTTTGGGTCCCCGTTTGGGAATGTCTTAGCAAAGGTATTGGAGTAGTTGGCCATTTCCTTCTGTGATTCATTTTTACAGATGAGGAAACTGAGGAAAATAGAAGTGACTTGCTCAGGGTCACACAACTAGTTAGTGTCTGAGGCTAAATTTGAACTCAGGTCTTCCTGACTCCAGACCAGACTCTCAATCCACTGAACTAACTAGCACTCCCATAGGTAGAAGTTATAGGAAGGTCAATTCTGGCTTACTCCTCAGAAAGACCTTTCTACCAGTTAGAGCTACCCAGCAAAGGAAAAGGCTGCCCAAGAGGAGAATCCCCAGAATCAATGAATATTGGAGCTGGGAGGGACTTAGAATCAGCATTGAGCTCAGTCTCTCCAAAGGAAGAAACTAGAGCCCAGAGATGGTAATGACTTGTCTAAGGTCACACGGCTAAGACTGAATTCAAGACCAAAGCTTCTAACTCATAATCCAGGAGTCTTTGTTCCAGGCTACCTTGCCTCTCATTGATCCAGAACTGGCTCTTATGATCAGAGATAATAGTGTGGGAACTATGTCATAAGTGGAACAGTTAAAGAAAGGCACAGAGTGAAGTTTTAGGCTGTTTGATGGTGCAGGGGGAAGTGTGATGGGCATAGAGTCAAAAAGACCTGAATTAGATCAGACACTTCTTGGGCAAGTCATTTACCTCAATTTGTCTCTATTTCCTCCACTTTAAAATAGGGATAACAGTACCTTCCTTTCAGTTACTGTGAGGACTAAAGGAGATAGTGTATATAAAGTTCTGTGTAAATGCTGCTTATTATTATCATGTTAATCTTGGAGAAGGGAAGATTTCGTGGACTTGAACACTAACCTCCCAACTGTGTGATAAGCAGTGATGAGTTATTGAATTCTGTTCTAATCATTCTGTGAGGCACACTACTTACTATTCTTTTCTTCTTAGCATTTTCTTCTCTGTATGTGAATAAAGGCTTGCTTCATATCACCTTTTTTATTTTTTTACTTTTCTTCTTTCTTGGAGAAACTCTCTAGACTAGACCTTAAAGTAGAATTGTCCCCAGAATAGTGGATTGGGGGGTGATAAGCTATTGAATGTGAGAATTAAGGCACCTATGAGAATTCCATCTCTCTATTGAAAATTCTTGCTTCTTGTTTCCCCAGCAATGAACCCTGTACACAGCCATGCAGCTGGATATAGAGCAGGGATGAAAGCCCTGAACCTCTATGAGTCCCAGTCCCTTTGGTGTTAGATACAGATAAGGAAAACAAGCCCCAGAGTCTTGTCCAAGTTCATAGAGCTACCCAGGGGCAGAAACAGGACTCTGTCTGCTAAGTCTCTCCCACCTCTTAGCCTAGCCATAGGCATTCCTGGGGCATTGGGAAGAGCCATGGATGTTAGTCAGAACAGATGTCAGTTAGTCCAGGGCCTGGCTTCTGATTCGACTGCCTCTAAGCTATGTGATTATGGGGACGTCCCTCCAAGAGGCACCAAGACGTTTTTAGTTTGATCATAACAACAATGGCACCTTGGCCTCTCAGTCTGTTTCCTGTCTGGAAAATAGAGAATTTCCCCTTCCTGCCTTCCCCAAAGAACAACAATGAAGCTCAGATGAAATATTCTAGCCTTTAGAGCTAGAGAAATGGCAAATCTTGCCTTGGAGTTGGGAAGACCTGAGTTCAAGTCCTGATTAAATGCATCCTGGGGAGGTGACTGAACAAGTTCATCTTTGGGCTCCAGGCAAACTCTCCAGAACTTCTAGAACATAGAAGTTACTGATCTGTATCAGCATTCTCACTTGCACAAGACTTCCCAACTCTGTTGAAATTACATGTCCAGCCCTGCCCTCCCCCACCCCAAATTATACTATTTTAGTTGCCACCATTAGATCTCTTGGATGATACCAGGAGTTGGAAACCCCAGATGGAGCCTTTCATCAATACAAATGCTCTCTGGTAGGTCACAAATATCCAGAAGAAGGCTCTCCAGGCACTGGCTTCATTTTTGAAGGCCAACCTGCCCCAAGGACCTAAAGGAAGACAAATATCATAAACACTGACCATCCATGGATCTCTTATTTTTTGCCTAGTTGGCCACCTTCTTCTGGTTTCCCCCCTGCTTTCCTGACTCCTTGTTTATCTGCCTGACTTCCTCCAAGCATGACTACCCCTATGTCTGCCCATCTTCTGGCTTGCTCCTTTGTCTGGCCCATGTCTGCCTGCCTCTCCCACTGACCCACCACCCTCTAAGCCACTTGTCCACTGACCTGCCTAGCTACAGACACACTTGTCTCCCTGTCCACATACCATTTGCCTGCCCACCTACCCACTAGACAGCCTACATGTGGACTTTCTACTTGACTACCTATCTACCTGCTCTCTCTTTTTTCATTTCTTTAAATTTATTTATTTATCTAATTAATTTAGAATATTTTCCCTGGTTACATGATTTGTGTTCTTTCCCTCCCCTCCTCCCTCCCTATTCCCAGAGCTGATAAGCAGTTTCACTGGTTTTACGTGTATCATTGTTCAAGACCCATTTCCTTATTATTATAGTGATCATTTAGAGACAACATCCCCAGTCACGTTCCCATTGAACCATGTGATCAATCATATGATTTTCTTCTGTGTTTCTGCTCCCACAGTTCTTTCTTTGGATGTTCTACCTGCTCTCTTGACCACCTGCCAGCTGTCTAATGCAGCCCCCTGTAAAATGGAGATCTGAACCCTAGACTTCAATCCCCAGAAGTCCTTGGTATTTCCCAGAATTCCCTATAATCTCACCTGAGTCTCCACCTGGGCGAGATCACAAGGAGTATTTAACTGGCAGCAACGCCTACTTTGCCCACTTCCATTTGCAAGGATGTAGTGAGTAAGCTAAGTGTGGGGGTTTTGAATGGGCTAATCAGCCCTAGGCACATGGTTTTCTTGTTTGTATTTTCTTTATTCCTTGATTTCTAATAATCCTTAATAAACCTCATAAAATATAATATTTCTATTACTAGAGACTAATTTAATTTTTAACCCCCCAAGCGGAGAGACATGCACCCCTGGGAAGCTGGCATCCTATGCCCACAGAAACAGGCTCCCAGAACATACCCTTTCTGCCTCTGTTCTACATTCCCTTCCACCACTGGCACAAAATACTCTGGCCAGAAGTCATGGAGTACCACAAGGCCCTCGAACCCTTAGGTAGAAGGCGTCCCAGCCCCAAACCCTCCCAGAAGGATTGAAGAATGTGAAAAGGTGACAAAACCCTTCTCTGATTACAGCTGGCTGGAAGAGAATCTCATTCCTGGATGGCATTCCCAGGCCTGCTCCAGATATAGATGGCTTCAATGGGCCTCCCTTTTTAGTCTGGCCATAGTTCGAATGCCACTCTTGCCTTTGAAGATGTGGCCCTAGTGGCCGCACTTCTATCCAAGGAGACCCACAGTCTGCAGCATCTGCCACTGAGCTTGAGAGTACCACAAAAGAAAGACGGAGTCATGATGGGGAGCTACGTTTTGGAGGGGAAAGTCAGGAATGAGGTGCACCCAGGTAGCCATAGCATACTCAGGGGAGGAAGAAGATGGATGGGAGAAAGAAGAGGCCTCATTGCCATCCCCTTTGGAAAGTAAACTTTGCTCCTGGAGGGGATTTCATTTTATTTTTTAAACCCTACCTTCTGTCTTAGAATTGATATTGCATATGGGTTCCAAGGCAGAAGAGAGGTAAGGGCTAGGCAATAGGCATTAAGTGACTTGCCCAGGGTCACACAGCTAGGAAGTGTCTGAGGACATATTTGGACCTAGGACCTCCTGCCTTTAGACCTGTCTCTCAATCCACTGAGTCACCCAGTTGCCCCCTGGAAGGGAGTTTAAAGGCAGAAACCCCAGGTGGAAAACTCAGATCCTTGGGGAGAGCATTGTGAGAATCTGAGGAAATCCAAAGGGCTTTGGGCAGGAGCTGGGGGACTTCTCTAAAAGGAGCAGGAAGTGGGGGAGATGAATGTCTGTGCCCCTGCGGATGGCTCCTTAAAAAGGAACCAGAAGTGGACATTCAGACTTCCAGGGCCTCTTGGGGAGGGGACAACAGGACCCTTGGCTCCTCTACTTGTAAGCATCTTTCTGGGGCCACCCATTTTTTAAGGAAAACAAGCCCTGAGGACTCTGGGGGCTCCTGGGCTCAGCACTGTCTGCTGCCTGAATACTCCCCTAAACCAAAAGAAAGACCTTTCCTTCCTCAAAGTTTCTCAGAATACCCGAGACCCATTATGAGCCACGCTATCTGCAGTGGGGCTTTGAAAGGAAAGGGTTCCTGAAAAACTAGCCAACTTCATACATGTCTGGCCTGGACTGGCTATATGGTAGGTGGGAGGGGCAGTTTGGCATGGTCTTAGCAGTGCTGGACTGGAGGTCAGGCATGTGGCTCAGTGGATGGAGAACCAGACCTAGCGATGGGAGGTCTCCTATTCAAATCTGGCCTCAGACACTTCCCAGCTGGGTGACCCTGAACAAGTCACTGAACCCCCATGCTCTGGCCCTTACCACTCTTCTACCTTAGAGCCAATACACATTGTTGATTCTAAGATGGAAGGGAAGGTTTTAACAGACAAACAATGCTACACTTGCAGTCAGGAGGACCTGAGCTCAAATCCTACTTTTGACACTTGGGGCTCAAAGGAATATTAGACGCCATCAAGTTCATTTTACAGATGAGAAAACTGAGACCCAGAGCGAGAGAAAGTGAGTGACCTCGTCCAAGTCTACCATGTCAGGAAGTAGAAGAGATGGGATTTGAACCCAAGTCTTCCAACTCTATGCCCATATCCTTCTGAAATCTGTCCTCTAGGCTCTTCTCTAGGACCATAAATTGTAGAGAAGTCGTTCATCTTTCCTAGCATTTCCTTAAACCAAGAACATCATAGGCTTGGTTCCCATATGTCTATCTGTCCATCATCTATCTGCCTATCCAACACTCTTTCTCTCTCTCTCCCCATCCCTGCAACTATTTATCCATCCATTGCCTATCATCAATTGCTCTATCCATCATCTACCTATGCACACACCTATCATCTATCCATCCACATCCCTTTATCCATCTATCATTCTATCTATCCATCCATCCATCCATCCATCCATCCAGCTAAATGTACATCTAATCCAGACTTGCAATTTCATTCATGCCATGAACCTACCCTGAGGAAATTCCTTCTACCAACACGGGGGTGGGGGTGGGTGGGGGTGGGTGGGGGCACCTGTTTTGCAGTCTGGCATCTTAGAAAGTTGTTCAGGAAAGTTAGGTGCATGGGGTGCCCATGGGCCATCTGCATGTACTGGAGACGTGACTCAGATGTCCCTGACGGCCAGGCTGGCTTTCTGTCCTCTATCTCCCACTGGCTCTGCCCAAACTACTCCGTGGGGGTCAGGTTTTATCGTTGGTGCATGCTAACCAGCTCTTCTCTCTGAGAGGGGTAAGAGGGGAAAACCACGAGGTGGGAACTCTGGGACAAACTAGCCTCTGAAACAAGGATCTTGTTACACAAAAGGATGCTCAAAAGGGAAAATGGAACTCACTGTCCAATTTAATTCATTTAACAGGTCAGCAAGCACTTAATTAAGGGTCGGCCCCCAGAACATCAAGATAAAAAGACGAGTCCCTGCCCTCCTGGAGGCTCATATTCTATTGGCAGATACAAGCCAACATAGGGCTGCCACCAGCTTTTGAAGAGGGGGAGAGAGCTGAGCAGTGGGGACGATCAGGATGGGCTTCCTGAGGGAAGGGGTGAGCTGAGCTTGGAAGGGCTCTTCCCAAGAATGAGGGTGAAGGGAGAGCATTCTTGGCAGGGCCCAGGCCATGAGACCATCACCTTCAGGAAACAGCGGTTCTCTTGGAACACTGGCTTTGCACATTTTGAAAACAAAACTCTGGGAAGAATCCACCTGGGTAACAATGACTGAATAAATCATGATTGTCTTCCCCTTCTCCCAGCGGATAGTCAGCATGGGGAGTCTGGGCCCTTGATGCCACCACAGCTGCTAGTCCCTTTGTCTTTAGCTGGCTTATCCAGCTTGTCTAGGCCCCCAACCCCAAGCCAGGAACCCTTCCACTGTGGTCTGCAGCCTCAGTCTCCCTCCCTGCCCCGAGCAGTTTCCAGGGATAACTTGGGGATGAAACTGGCTAGGCTTGCCAAAGACTTTTTAAAAGTGAGAAATGAATTTATTGGTTTGTTGAACTGTGAAAAAACTCTTAGCATCTCAAGAGTCTTAAAAGGCACCACCGGGTCCAGGCAGGCTGAGAGACCTGGGAAGGCTGGCTCACTTCCTCCAAAGTACTTGGGATCCAGGGTCGAGTCTCTTGCTGTGGGTTCTGATTCTGTAACTTCACCTTGTGGGTCCCTGCTAGAGTTCTGGGGCACCATACAGATAGGTCATTGTTTCAAGCCCAAATGAAAAAACCAGAAGACCCCAAAGGGCTTCCAATTCATTCATTCAATTGATCATTCAAACAATATTGAAGTCTTGTATTCTTTTCAAGGCTCTATGGTCAGCTGGAGAAGACACAAAGCTACATAGGGGAAGCAGCTAAGTGACTCAGTGGATAGAGAGCCAGGCCTATAGATGAAAAGTCCTGGGTTCAAATCAGGCCTCAGACGTGTCCTAGCTGTGTGACCCTGGGCAAGTCATTTAACCCCCACTGCCAGGCCTTACCACTCTTCTGCTTTGGAACCAGCAGACATTGGTATTGATTCTAAGACAAGAGGTAAGAGTTAAAAAAAGATTCATGGGACACAGGTTGGCTCTTAACCAACTCATAACTGGCAGGTCACCTTAGACATGGCAAGAATGATGCATGCCTGTTGAGTCATTGATTGATTATCAGGCCAGGTCCCACCCTTCATTTTACAGATGAGGAAACTGAGGCTTCCCATGGGGGTTAAGTCATTTGCACTTAAGTAATAATCAGCAGAGACAGAATTAGAATCTGTCTGGACTCTTTCTAGGAAGGAAAGAAGGTGAGCAGAGAAACAGGCATCCAAGCAAAGCACCCTGAGAAGGTGAGGCAGGGAGAGCCCTTTGGCTGAGGGAAGCAGAGGTGTCCCCTGGGCTGAGCCTTGCTGGGACTTCAGCAGATGAAGAAGCAGGGGAGGGAGAAGGGGAGAGGGAGCCCATTCCAGGCAGAGGGGGATGGTATGAGCAAAGGCAGTGGCAGACACGGGTGGGGAGGGGGTCCTCAGAGAATCTATTAAAGTATGACTGGGAGAAAAGGGAAGAAAAAACTCAACTGCTCTGCAACATGTGGCCCTTTCAGGCAGCCTGCAGCATGGCCCTCCAGCCAGTAGGGGGAGAGAAAGGGAAGCCCCCCCAGAGTGGTCAAGCCAAGCAGGGAAGATAGGGGAATACAGGGACCAAATTCCAAACTGTCCCAGAATCCTTCTCCTGAGGTGTAGGAGGAAAGCAAAGCTCCCCAGAACCAGCGGGAAAGGAAAGTGGGGGGCATCTAGAGATCCCCGAAGATGTCTATCATAACAGAAATGGGGCACTGACCCCCAGGGGTGGCTTCCACTGCAGCAGGAGTGCCCCCTCTCACCACATCCCCCACTCTGCTGCTGAGGGTGAAGCTAGAGGGAGGGAGCTCAGAAGACAGTCCTGGAACCACTGCCAAGCTCCCGTAGAGACACCGTCCAAGCATCTCTTGCCCCTGCCCAGAGCCAAGGAGAGGAGGTGGCTGGAAGACCAATTTCCTCTGGAAGTTTTCATTCCACACACAGTAAACGCCTGCTGTTTGCCGTCTGAGGGACAAGCAAGAAGGTGAGGAAACAATTCTTGCCTCCAGGAGGTCCCAGCCTGTTAATGGAGATAGCTAGAGTTCTGCTGCACACATTTTTATACAGCAAATCTTTGTTTTGGTGTGAGAATGAATAGCTCTTTTCTCCAGGATCTATTTTCCCAGACTCCATGGAGGCGCAATTTTGCATAATCATTTTTCTAACTTTTTGTCATCCATCTTTTCTCGCCCTCCCTCTCACCAATGGGAAGCAATAGGCTAGATAGGTGGTATTTCCATCTTTCACATTTTTGAAAGAAGTCACATATAGCTCATACAAGAAGACATTTCATGAAGGAACAATTGTAGCTTTAATCTGCACCCAGATGCCATCAGGTCCTTCTGGGACAGCAGATCACTTTTTTTATCCTGAGCCTCTTACCTCCTGGCATTGCTGATCAGACGCTATTCGTGGTTGATCATTTTACAATATTGCTCTTACTGTTTCTTTTTTAAAAATTAATTAACTGATTTAATTAATTTAGAATATTTTCCCATGGTTCCATGATTCATGTTCTTTCCCACCCCTCCTCCCACCTCTTCCCAGAGCCAAGGAGCAATTCCACTGGGTCTTAAATGTGCCATTGATCAAGACTTGTTTCCGTTACATGGCAAATCTATGAGAAAGATATACTTGGGATACCTGATGGGTGGGAGCTATTGACCCCCTCCCCCAGGAGAATGAGAACCTTCCCTCAACAGACTCTGTCTTGGATGGACTTCTAGATTCCCTTGTGGAGACTGGCATACTCAAAAAGGGTCCTGGGACCCCTGCTCAGTGAGAGAAGGGGTCATGTCTGCTCCTCCATCTGCAAGAGGTTCCTCTTTGCGCCCCTCTGAAGAGTCAGTTCTGGAATCCCACAGCCTTTCATGCCTGGTCTCTCTGCCTTCCAAGGTCCTCCAGGTACACAGTAGGTGCTTAATAAATACTTGCCATATTGAATGGCTGGAAAACCCCTAAAGGTGCTCAGTCTTTTCTAGTACCTGCCTTCTATATCCTGCAGCTCTCTCTCTCGCTCTCTCTCTTTTTTAATTTTTATAACCCTTACCTTCTGCCTTAGAATCAATACTGTGTATTGGCTCCAAGGCAGAAGAGTAGTAAAGGCTAGGCAATGGGGGTTAAGTGACTTGCCCGGGGTCACACAGTTAGGAAGTGTCTCAGGCCAGATTTGAACCCAGGACTTCCCATCTCTGAACCTGGCTCTCAATCCACTAAGAAAGTCCTGAAGACTTATCAGTTATTACACCATCTTCTGGGAGATGTCATTGGAATGGGAGGGAGTGGGAGGGCCTTAATGACGAGCCCCCACTCAATGGGCATAACTGCAGAGCTACAAAGGCTAGATAGAGTTGAGAGTACCCTCTACTCTCTAGTATTGCCAATGACACTTGGGGCAAGTCATTTTCCCCTCTGGGCCCCAACTTCTTCCTCTGTCAAATAAAGGCTTTGGCTAGGTGACCTGGAAAGTCCTTTCAAAGTTAAAGTTATGGTTCTAGATATTAGGTGGGAAGGGACCTCAAAGTCTACCTTGTTCCCTCCAGATACAAGTTCTGTATGAAATTAATCCTACAAGGAGACAACTAGATGGCTTGAGGTTTAAGAACCAGGTCCAGAGACAAGAGGTCTTGGGTTCAAATCTGGCCTCATACTTCCTAGCTGTGTGACCCTGGGCAAGTCACTTATACCCCATTGCCTAGCCTTTACCACTCTTCTGCCTTGGAATCAATATCCAGTACGGATTCTAAGATGGAAGGGAAGGGTTTTAAAAACAATTTAAAAAATAAAGCAATTCTATAAAACAGAGTCTGGAGACATGTAGAGACTTGGCCAAGGGCACGCAGAACTGGGGCGTTCACAAAAGCTAGTTCAAGGAGACTGATCTGTCTCCCCCACCCTAAGAATTGTTTAGGGAAACCATAAAAAGAGTGTTTGTGCTCTTCTTGACAAATAGCATGATCAGGTCACTCCCTCATCTAAGTACTGCCAGGGTCAGGCAGCTGGTGTCTTAGAAAGAGGGGTGGCTTCTTTTTCATTTATTTTTCTAGATTGGGTTACATGTTTTCTTTTGCAAAATGGCTGATATGGAAATACGTCTTGCATGACTTCATAGGTATTATTGAAATCAGAATTCTCTCCTCAAGTAGGGGAAAGAGATAGGAGGGAGGAAGAGAATTAGAAACTCAAAGTTTTTTTTAATGAATGATAAAAATTTACATGTAATTCTGAAATATCTAATGAAATAAAATATATTGAAAAAAAAGAAAGAGGTGTGGGCTTGAAGTTGGGCGACCATCCCTACCTTTGACTACCTCAGTAGAGCCCTGGGAAGTCATCCCTCATCCTGGAAGTGCTGTTTTCCCATCTATAGAATGGGCATCAGAACACTATCACTCCCAACCAGCAGCACCCTCAGGCTAGAGTGCTCTACCTAGAACGGGCTCCAGAGCTGTGGGTCACTGGGCCAGTCTCTTCATCTCTCTGGGCCTCGACTTCCTCACTTGTCAGATGGATATAGTGACCTCCAAAATCTCTTGCAGCTTTCAAATGCTACTCCTACCCCTTCCCAGGAAGCCTGAAATCTGTCCCTGGGCAGCCCCAGGCCCGGGCCCAGGGCCCCACCAGGAATGGCGGATATCCCGATGGAATATACAAACAGCCGGGAGCTCAAGGAGCTCCAAACAGCAGACATCGCTGTGGTCCTTCTCATACGATGGGATGCCCATTCTCGTACGGGCTTGGAGGCTGGACTTAGGGAAGGGGGGGCGGGGGCTGCTGGGCCATCGGACAGACATCTTCCAGGATTTACAGGCCGTCTGTCACTCAAAGGAGGGCTCCCACTTACTCTTTCGGGCTCTGGGAGATAGAACCGGAAGGCAGGAGAGAACGGAGGGAGGGGTGTGGAGGGAGCCCGGGTTACCAAGAAGCCAGTCCAGCCCCCCCACCGGAAAGCCTGGGCGACAACGTGCTGGCACCGAGCCTGGGCGGTCTCCGAGGTCCTGGCCAGCTCTGAGGGGCCGGGGGCAGCGGAAAGGACTGGGGGAGCTGAGGCTCCGCCTCCCATCAGGCCCCGCGCGGCCCAGCGGAGCTCCTCTGCGGGTCACTGGCCTGGCTCTGGCTCGCGCTGGGGATGCTCGCAGATGCAGGCTCGGAGTGGGGCGGGGCCTGGGGGGGTTCGGACCCCTCTGAGGATCCGAGGTCACCTCTCAGCCCCTCCCCCTCTCCGGGCCAAGGCGGCTCACCTCTGCGCCCACGTTATTTTCAGCCTCCGCGTTCTCCTGCTGCCCTTCTTTGAAGCCCAATAGATCGCTGCCGCCGCCGCCGCTGCCGCCTCCGCCGCGGCCCCGAGGCCGAGCCCGCTGACACCCTAATCCCTGGAGCGCAACTGGAGCATTTCAAGAACAGCCCCCAAGGGCCGCCGACCTGATTTACTGCCGTGGAAGCGCGCAGCTGCGGGCTCACATCTCTGCTGCCGGTCAGAAGGAGCTGGGCGCCCGCCAGAGCCCTTCGAATTCGGGGGAGGCAGGTGCCTGGGAAAAGAGTCCCCCAAGGAGTGCCCTGAAGGGGGTGGGAGCGGGCGGGCCCCTCTGCCAGTCACCCGCCAGTCCTTGCCAGCACTGCCACTGAAGAGCCGCCAGCTGCCCTAAGGGCAGCGGCCCCAGCCAGAGCCCGGGACTTTGTGTCTTGCCACCGGGGGCTACGGAAGAGTCATAGCCCAGAGACCTGAGATCGAGTCCTGCCTTGGCAGCATCAAGCAAGTTCTTTCCTCCGGATGTGCCCTCGAGCCCAACCCCAGAGAAGAGTGGGCCATCTTGAAGGCTACAGCCCTTTGCCCTTCTCATCTCCCCTATCCAAAAAGGCGCCAAGCCTTGCCCATTCTTCCTGCACTCAAGGGCTGTCGCTTCTCCCCTGGACTGGGACAACAGCCTCCTCGCTGCTCCCTCTGCCTCCAGCCTCTTCACTGTCAAAGTCATCTTCAACAGCTCCCTGTTGCCTTTAGGACAAAACACTAATCCCTCAGCTTGATGCTGACTGAGCGCAGACCTTTCCTATTACTCCCTTGCACAGACTCCCAACTGATGTTCTTACTGTTGCTCAAAATCAGCACTCTATTTCCCAATACCGCACCTTTGTACTGGCAGTGCCTCATGCCTGAAGGGCCTTTTTTGTCCCTGGGGCTCTGGGTCCTCAGACCATCGTGTAGTCACTTCTCTGGGCACCCGTAGAATCCCCCAGCCCCTCTTTCAGTGTCCAGCATGAAGCCTGCCCTATGACAAGAACAATAGTTATTGAATTGGATACCCTGGAACTGAGGAGACCAGCTGATGGTGCAGAGTTCAAGGCACTGGAAAGTCCTTAGTGGTTGGTGTTCAGTCATTGTCAGTCATGTCTGACTTGTGATGAGCCCATTTGGGGTTTTCTTGGCCAAGAGCCTATAGACTGGGTTTGCATTTCCTTCTCCAAATAAGGAAACTGAGGCAAACAGGGTTAAGTGATGTCTCCAGGGTCAGAGGCTAGAGTCGAACTCAGGTCTTCCTGACTTGGGGCCCTGCCTTCTCTCCACTGTCCCGCCCATTTGCTGCACAGTGACATTGTAGTCCAAGTCTGACACCTTAAAATGGGGGGCATTTATCAGATCAGCTAGCTGTCGCCGTGGAATGCCAAGATCAGAGGCTCACAGCAGCAGGAGAGAAGATGGGAGAGAAAGGAGGGAGCAGAGGAGACACTTGGTGCAAACTATGCAGACTGGCCTGCACCTTTGCCATGGTGTGGGACTGTGGAGGAGCTCAGCTCCCCCAACAGCTTCAGGGACCAAACCCAGGCCTCAGGCGCCCCCCAGCAAATGACTGAGCCCTTCTCCGGGCATAGGAGCTGGCCATTCTTGGATGTGGGAAGCCCAGAGGATTCCCAGGACTCACCATGAAGGGCTCTGTCTTTTCAAAGGTTTTACCTGGGAGGGGGTTCAAGGAGGATGCAGACAGCAAAGATTTCACCCATCAATTCACCCCCAAACCAATCAATTGGGGGAGGGGGCGGAGGGTAAAGAGGAGAATAGGAGGGTAATCAGGCAAGCCAAGTGTCTGGCTTGCGAAGGACGGCAAGACAGCCCCATGATTGACTGCATTTTTCCTTCTCCAGCTGGTTGGGGGGTGGCGGGTGTGGCATGTCAAGGGCACATGCCTCGGTAAGATGCGAACACAGTTGGCTGATCCAGAGGGTTGGATCCATCCTCCTTAAAAATACAGAAAATTCTCATTAATCTAGGATTCAGGGGTTTGGAATGTGGAGGCCTCAGAGATAAAATGACCAGGTTTTCCTCAGTTTCTCCATCTGCAAAATGGGGAAAATGATCCCTGTACAAAGCTTAGGTAAGATAATAGATGAGAAAGCACTTCATAATTCATAATTCATCAATTGATCAACAAACTTTTGTTATTCTTGCTGCTGCTCCGGCTACTGATATGTTTACAAAGTACTTTGTATTTATTATCTCATTTAATGCTCACAACAACTTTATGAAGGAAGTAATATTATTATCCAGATTTTACAGATAAAGAAACTGAGGCTAAGTGACTTGCCTAATGTCCTCATTGCCCCTTTGTGAGCCCTGGGGACATGGAGACAAAATGAAACCAGCCCTCCTCTAAAAGGATGGACAATAGGTACATATTTATCCTGGCTAGAGCTTCCTTCTTGGTATCCAGTTGTTTGAAGATTGTCTTCTCCATTAAACTGTGATCTCCTTGAGGACAGGGATTGCCTTTGCCTTGCTTTTACTAGAGTGCCTGGCACATAGTAGGTCTTAATACTATTTATTGACTAAGTATAAAGAAATAGAAGGTGGAAGTCAGGCACTCGTAGCTTTTATACATGCCTATATCTGCCCCATCCTTAAAAAACTCTCACTGGATACAAAGATCTCACACATCTTACAATCACTGTCTCCACTTCCTCTCCTCTTGCTCTATTTTAAACCCTTGCTCATCATTCTGCTGAAACTGCCTTCTCCAAAGTTGCCAGTGAGTTCTTATTTGTCCAACTGGATGGCCTTTTCTCTCTCCTCATTCTCCTTGAACTTTCTTTGGCCTTTGATACTGGTGATCATTCTTATCTCCTAAATGCTCTCTCCTGGTTCTTCTCCTTCATATCTGATGGGACCTGCTCAGTCTCTCTTCTTGGATCTTCATCCAGATCATCCCCCAGTGTTCTGTCATGGGCCCTCTTCTATGCCATACCAAAGCCATACCAAGGATTCTCACCTCTTTTTGGTATCATGAGCCCTTTTGGCACTGTAGCAAAGACTGATCATTTCTTAAAACAATGCTTTTAAATGCATGAAAAAGAATAAATGGCAAGACAAAGGAGAACAAGTATATTGAAATCCATCTTTCCATTTTTTCAAAGTTCAAAGACCCCAATTTAAGAATTCTTGTTCTATATCATCTCACTTGGTGAGCTCAGAAATCCTGGATTCAATGATCATCTCTTTGGGAATGATCCTCAGATCTCTGTCTCTCTCTGTCTCTCTCTCTCTCTCTCTCTCTCTCTCTCTCTCTGTCTCTCTGTCTCTGTCTCTCTCTCTGTCTCTCTGTCTGTCTCTGTTTCTGTCTCTGTCTCTCTCTTTCTGTCTCTCTGTCTCTCTCTGTTTCTCTCTCTGTCTGTCTCTGTCTCTCTCTCCCTCTGTGTGTGTCTGTCTCTGTCTCTGTGTGTGTGTCTGCCTCTCTCTCTGTCTCTCTCTGTCTCTGTCTCTCTGTCTCTCTGTCTCTCCCTCTCTGTCTCTCTCTCTCTGTCTCTCTATCTCTGTCTCTCTCTCTGTCTCTCTGTCTCTCTCTCTGTGTCTCTCCCTCCCTCCCTCCCTTTCTCTCTTTCTCTGTCTCTCTCTCTTCTCTCTCTGTCTCTGTTTCTCTCTCCCTTTCTCCCTCTCTTTCTCCCCCTGTCTTTCCCTCCCTTCCTTTCTCTCTCTCTTTGTCTGTCTCTCTGTCTCTCTCTCTCTTTGTCTGTCTCTCTGTCTCTCCCCCTCCCTTTCTCTCTGTTTCTGTCTCTGTCTCTCTGTCTCTGTCTCTCTGTCTCTCTCTCTCTCTCTCTCTCTATTTTCATGGCATTTGCCTTTTGGACATCTCAAACTGGATATTCCACAGGCATCTCAACATATCTAAAACAGAACTGGTTATCCTTTCCCAGCCTACTACAGACTTCTTCCAGACTTTCCTGTTTCTGTCCAAGGTAGCACCACCATATTCCCAGTCATCCAGGCTCAAAACCTTGGTGTCACCCTCAGCCCTCCACTGACACCCACCCCACCATATCCAATCCAATTTCAGTTCTTGTCATTTCTCCCTTTGTGGCACCTGTCACACACTTCCATTTTTCTCACCTTGCCACCTATTGTCCTAGAGGTGGGATTCTCAAGCTTCTTGGTTTCAGAACCCATTTAAACTTTTAAAAATTAGAAAAAGTCCTTCAAAGAGCTTTTGCTTATGGGAGTTAATTAAAACAGCTCAACACAAATGTCAAACATGTTTATCATATTAGAAATTAAAACGTCCTCATTGTGTTTTGAAGATAGTTTTGAGCCTGTGGACCTCCTTAAGTATGTTGGGACCACACTTTGAGAACTGTTCCCTAAACTATTAAAAAACCCTCATCTTCCATCTTAGATTCAATACTAAGTATTAGTTCCAAGGCAGAAGAGCAGTAAGAGCTAGGCAATGAGAGTTACATGACTTCCCCAGGGTCACTTAGCTAGGAAATGTCTGAGGTCAGATTTGAACCTAGGATCTCCTAGCTCAAGGTCTGGCTCTCAATCCATTGAGCCATCTAGCTGCCCACAAAGTTTCCTTACATTTTGTCAATTGTCCGCTCCTTTTCCCCTTTCACAATAGATCATCTCCTTTCACTTATATTATCCTTACTACTACTGTGAACTTAGGGAACTTAATCTAACTTGTCTATATCTCAATGTTCTCATCTGCAAAGGTAGTGGACTAGATAGCCATCTTCTAACCTCCTCACACTAAATAGATGATCTTAGGATTGTTGGTCTGGAAAGGCATGTTTTACATCCCTCCTACCCTTGTTCAGATTCTTGTTACCTGTGGATTATTGCAAAACCTTTTAAATTAATTAATTTTATTTTATTTGTTGTGATAGCCTTCTAATTGGTGTCTGTGACAAACCAATAACTAACAAAAGGGAGATCTGAATGTAGCTCCTCTGATTCCAATTCTAGTTTTCTTTTCCCTCTCCACAATGCTTCTCTGTTGTAGAGATAGGATTGGCAAGATGTGGCAACTGATTATAAATAGTCTTTTTCCTTTTGCTTCCTATTGCTGTATTTGACACTGTCTCCT
>NC_077232.1:3883856-3947398 GCF_027887165.1 Monodelphis domestica
CTCAAAAGTGCACCCCAACAGAGAGAAACTTGTGTTTTTTATTCAAGTGAATTCAACTTTGTCCCTTGTGAGACCATGCACATTCCCCACTCCTGAACCCACAAAGAGAAATATTGGGTGGGGGAAGGGAGATATGTTGTCAAAACAGACTTCTAAGTCAACATTTCAGGAGCTCTCAAAGTAGCGGAGAAAAAAGAGGCTCAGAGAGCACTGTTGAAGTTAGCTCTGATCCTTTCCCACAAATGAGATTCCAATCACTCAACTTGAAAGCTTTCCAGCCCTTGCCTCTCCACTGGAGGGACCGAAGCTGGGTTCAATCTCTCCTGTGGTGACATCACGTGTGTTTTCTCTCCCCTGCGTTTTAAGTCAGAGGAGATGACCATCACTCGACAACTCTTTGTATTGTGACAGGGGAAGAAGTTTGGGAAGAAACTCGCCCTCCTCCAAGCAGGATGTGTCAGCATGGAGGAGGTTGCCACCCTCTGCTGACATTCCTCCAAGATCCAATCAGGATTGCCCAAGGGCCCCTGGCCACCAGATAGCCACGGTCACTGACTCTCAGCAGCCAGCCTGATTCTATCCACTGACACCCACAGTTCCAGGGTAAAAATAACAATCAAAGGAGGCTGGGATCTCCCCTAGATAAGAAGACGCACTATGGACACTTGAGAGAGTTCTGATCTCTTCAACTTAAGTCAATCAATCAATCAACAAGGACTCCTGAAACATAGAGCTTGTGCCAGTCAGAACAGTGCTTAATGCTAGGGCTACAAATACAAAGAATGAAGTAAGTCCTTTTCCAAGGAATAACACACACACACACACACACACACATCATCATCATCATCATCATCATCATCATCATCATCATCATGAGCATACTGTGGATGAATGTAAATATAGACCAAAATGGTTCAATATGAGGTGCCTCAGGAGGACACTAGCATTTGGGGAACTCAAGAGAGGCTTCCTGGGGAAGGAAATGCCTGTGGTGGATCATGAAGGCTGAGAGCAACTCTGTGAAGTGCAGGTAAAGAGGGAGGGTATTCCCCAGTGTTTAAGAAAAATTACTTCAGCAACAGTAGGCAGACTAGAATGAGGAAGAGATTTGAGGCAAAGAGCCCAAAGGGAGGCTGTTGCAATAATCTGGGAGAGCACTGAAGAGGGCCTGATCTAAGGTGGTAGCTACATGAGTGAAGAAGGGATCAGATCCAGAACATGTTATGGAGGTATAAATGGCAAGATCTGGCAACAGATTGGATCTGTTGGGGGGGGGGGGGAGAGAGAGAGAGAGACAGAGACAGAGACAGAGAGAGAGAGAGACAGAGAGACAGAGAGAGAGAGAGAGAGACAGAGAGAGAGACAGGGAGAGAGACAGGGAGAGAGACAGAGAGAGAGATAGAGAGAGAGACAGAGAGAGAGAGAGACAGAGAGAGAGAGACAGAGAGAGAGAGACAGAGAGAGAGAGAGACAGAGAGAGAGAGACAGAGAGAGAGAGAGAGACAGAGAGAGAGAGAGACAGAGAGAGAGAGACAGAGAGAGAGAGAGAGACAGAGAGAGAGAGAGACAGAGAGAGAGAGACAGAGAGAGAGAGAGAGACAGAGAGAGAGAGAGACAGAGAGAGAGAGACAGAGAGAGAGAGAGAGACAGAGAGAGAGAGAGGTAGATGCTAATGACACAGTTCTTAAAAAAGGCTGGAAGGCTGGTGTACCTTGGAGAGAGGACGTGGGGTGGGGGGCGAATGAGTTGTTTTGAACACATTGAGTTGAAAGTATCTTAAACCCAGGAGCACCGTTTACACAAAGCTTACAAAGCCAAGGTTGGGCTGTGGAGGTTTAGACTCACAGATCTCAGAGATGGAATAGAACCCGATTTCCAGTTTATTAATAAGGAAGGTGAGGCCAAGAGAAATTAAATTCCAGTCACTCAGTCAATGCTAAGAAGCAGAGCTGAGGCTCTGATTAATCAATCAATTGAACAAAAGATCTGTTTGTTCTAAGTTCTTGAACCCAGCTTTTCCTGACTCCCTGTAAAGAATTCTTCCTTCTGGACTATGTTGGCTCTGCAGGAACCAAAAGCAGCCTTTTACATCGATTTGTTTTAAAATTAAGACGTGAGAAAGCGTACGATGAAATGTGACCCATCAGCAGAGGTTCTGAGCATCCGAGAATGAAGGGAGTGCTCTTCCTTCTCTGTCCTCTTGGCTGGATGCCACGTTGCCTGGGAGGAGTGGGGGACTCTCCTCTGGCCTGTCCCCAGCAACTGCTTTCCAGCAGAGGACCAAAGGAGCAGGGGAATGCAAGTTCTGAAGATGAAAGGGGAGGCGGAAGGACCCATGGGTCCTGAGATCAGCAGGATGATGTACTCACTACCACTCTGGGTGTGAGCTTTTCTCAGTACATGTTCATGAAGGACATGGTGTCAGTACTGCCAGCCCCTCTGTTCAGATGAGGAAACTGAGGCTTGTGACTTATACAGCATTGCCCGGCTCAGAGAGGCACCTGAACAGCGGACATGGGGAAACTCTGCTTGACTCTAGAAAGCAGAAGTAGGAGGAGCTGTGGAGGGTCATGAAGAGAGAGATAGGGGCAGCTAGGTGGCTCAGTGGATAGAAAGTCAGGCCTGGATACCTGGGTTCCAATCTGACCTCAGACACTTCCTGTGTGACCCTGAGCAAGTCACTTAACCCCATTACATAGCTCTTACTGCTGGTCTGCCTTGGAACTAATACTTAGGTTTGATTCTGAGGTGGAAATTGAAGATTAAAAAAAAAGAGGTAAACAGAGCCTGGAGGTCAGGAAGGACTCCTGAACAATGAGAGCTATCTCAAAATGGAATGAACTACAAGGAGAGGGGTGAAGGTGTTCCCTTTCCCAAGGTCTTAGAGCCGGGGTTCAAGCGCTCTTTGTTCGAAATGGCCCAGAAGGGAATGGAAGTCTTGTGATCTCCTGACTGATGAGGAGAAGGCCCCGAGCACTGGGAAGTTTGGCCAGAGGTGGATGAGCTAGCTCTCTGGGAGAGAGGAAGCGAGCTGGCACGTAGCTTTGCTTTGGCAAGGGCACAGCTGGAACCTGGGCGTGGAGGCTGGCCTCCCAGAGTCTCGTGTCTCTCTCCTGCAGAGCCCTATAAATCCCAGCCAGGGAGAGCTCTCAGGGACAACTGCAATTCCAGATTCTGTCTCATCCATCAGATCAGCCATAGACAATAATGATGTCTTTCTAGTCTTTGCAGGGAGAGGCCACCTGCATGGGGCCAGGGTGACCCTGGGCACAAGGAATGAGCCAAAGGGGGCATTAGAGATTTCCCAAGCAAAACTCCTCACTCACAGAGAGTGCTGGCTGTCCACTGCTCTAAGGTTTAGAGATCTGATCTCACTTATCCCCCCAACTCTGGGAGGTGGCTGCCTTTATTAATCCCCATGTTACAGATGAGGAAAGTGAGGCAGACATGCCTTCCCCAGGAGAACTGCTAGCCATGCCATTGGTCTCCTGCTCCAATGGATGGCCATTTTAGGAAGGACTCCTCATGGCATGATCTTTTTCCTAGGCTCAGAATGCCCTTCCCTCTCAGTCTCTTGGACTCCCCGGCTTCATTCCAGGCTCACAATGAGTGTCGCTTCCTGGGGAAAGCCATTGTTGCGGTGGCACCCTTCATGTTGGTCAGCATTCTTTCTCTCAGAAAACAACCATGGCAAGGCCATCTGTTGGAAGGTCCGTTCCCTTCAATCGAATGAAAACTCCTTCAGAGCAGACCCTGTTTTCCCGTCCCCTGCACATAGTCAGTCCCCTGCACAAGTATCCGGCAAAACTGACAATGAAATCAAATCACCTTCCCAACTGTGGCATTTAAAAGAGTGGGAGCCATAAACTGTAGTGAGTTAAAATGGTGGAAGATATAAATTGTAGTAGATATAAGAGTGGGTGAGTAAATTGTGACCACAGAAAATATGTTTCACTACAGTGTCTTGTTTTAAGTCAAATATAAGGTGGTCGCCAGGGAAATATTCCCAATTATAAATATACCCAAGTCAACTGGGTTTTATAGAGAATCTAATTAATAATACAATGAGGAATCAAAGAAAGAGAGAGAGAGAAAAAGGAAATAAATGAGAAAAGAATAGACCGACCCAGGCAGCCCTGTCCAACCCAGGCCTAAGCCCTAAAAGAAAAGAATTTTCCCAATAGGGAATTGTCCCAATGGAGAATTCCCCAATGGGGAATTTTTTAACATTTATAAGTCTGAGAAATTTCAAGATTCACACAACCCAAGCTCAAGAGACCCTAGGTGGACATCATCTTGTCCAACAGGGCCATTTTACATAAGAGTAAACGGAGGCCCAGCAAAGCAAAATTATCAGCCCTTGGCCACACAGATAAGCAAATAGCAGAGTGGAGATTTGAATCCAGTCCCTAGGCCTCTAAATGCTACACCATGGTGCCTATGAAACAGCCCTCCTGTGAAGGCTGGTCCTAACTGTTTTCCTGCTTGCTGCTTCCTCAGCCGCAAGCATATAGGGAGCCCCTTCTCTGACACTCAAAACTCCAAGGCCACTTACAAACCACTGGGACGAGTGTTGCCCCTCTGGCTCTGCAGGGCCGGGGTGGAGAGGATGCTTGAGTGACAGTGATCTGGTTTCCATGAATCTTTGGCATGGCCAAAGAAGGAAAGCTGGAGAGGTCAGAGTACACTCTCCTGTATTATATTCCTTTGGCGGCAGGAGGGCCCGGGTTATTAAAAGTCCTCAGGTCTTGGAGGGCATCTTTCTAGCTACGTTGCTAACACAACGACATATTTTGTGACTGAATATAGCACGTGGCAAATAGCAGAGCAGTGACGGCACAGTTCTGTCTGGATTCCCCAAGCAGGGAATTTTTTCTCAGCTGTGACCCTTCCCAACCTGCCTCACTTCACTTCCAAAGGGTCACAAAGTTGGACGACTCGGCCTCTGCCAAGTTCTGGCCTTCCTTTGGAGTCCTAGTGGAAGTGAGGTCTCACACTGACCCTGACAAGGACCCTGCCCTGTCCCTTCGGCTCAAGTGGCTCCCAGATAGGTGGGCTTTTCTGCCATCCCCACCGTATTTCAAGCTTGCCTAATCATCCCTTCCTGGACAGCTTCTGAGAACCACTGTGTGCCTAAGGACACCTCCCAGAGAGTGCCAGGGAGGATATGAATAAAGACAGGGACTTGCCTCTCCCCCCTTTATGAAGTAATTGCTGGCTCCCCTCTATTAGCCCCATTCTAGAGATGGCTCATCGGCCCATCAGGAGAGGAGAGGAGAGTCCAAAGGCAATGAGAAAGACTGGAGGGAGAGAGACCGGCTTCCTTCCTTGGCCAGAAAGCCTCTTAAGCAACTCTGAACTTGAGAGATTCATTCCTGGAGTTTGGGAGCTGAGCCTATGGTAGTAAGGGGTTGGTCTGTATTTATAATTTGAGTACCTGAGTTCAAATTCTCAACTGTGCCATTTACCAGGCTGAGAGACAGGCAATAGAGAACTGGGAATGGAGTCAGGAAGACCTCAATTCAAATCATGCCTTAGATACTTACCAACAATGTGACCTTGGACAAGTCACTTACCTGAGTCTTCCCCTATTCCCTCATATTTAAAATGGGTTTAGTTATAGCACCTGGGGTGGTTAGCAGCTACTTTGCAAATCTTAAAGAGTGGCATGTAAATGTGAGCCATTATTCTTGCTGTTCCCTGGGTAACCTTGGGCTGAATAGTTATAACACTCTCAATTGTCCATAGTCTTATCTGTGACAAGGAAAAGCTGTTCTCTGCCTTAAGCAGATGACACCTGGAGAACTGGCTTTGGTTTGGGAGTATTGGACTTTCTCTCATGAAGGACATCATTGTTGTCTCTTCTTCTTTCTTTCTTTCTTCTTCTTCTTTCTTCTTCTTCTTCTTCTTCTTCTTCTTCTTCTTCTTTCTTCTTCTTCTTCTTCTTCTTCTTCTTCTTCTTCTTTCTTCTTCTTCTTCTTCTTCTTCTTCTTCTCTTCTTCTTCTTCTTCTTCTTCTTCTTCTTCTTCTTCTTCTTCTTCTTCTTCTTCTTCTTCTTCTTCTTCTTCTTCTTCTTCTTCTTCTTCTTCTTCTTCTTCTTCTTCTTCTTCTTCTTCTTCTTCTTCTTCTTCTTCTTCTTCTTCTTCTTGTTAATGACTTATCCAGGGTCACACAACTAGGAAGTGGGTGAGGACAGGTTTGAATTCCCAGCTCTAAGCTTGGCTCTCTATCCACCTCTCTATCCAGTGAGTCACCACACTGTCCCAGTGAAGGGCACTGTTAAGGCAGAAGAGGGAAACCAGGAAATTATAAGATTGTAGGACTCTAGAATCACAGGTTGAGAGTGGAAATGTACCTTATGATTCATCTAGTCCAAATCCTCATCTTACAGATAAAGAAACTGAGACTGAAGAATGTTAAAGTTTTTTAACAAAGTCCTACAACAGGGAGTAAGGGGCAAAGTTAGAATATGGACCCCACCATCTTCCCATGGTACTGTTCTGTCTCAAGAGCTTTGATATGGTGCCTTATTAGAAATGGATAAAAGACACAAGAGATGTTGAGTCCAGAATGGGGAAGCCTGGGGGGAAAGGAGTGTAGGAGAGAGATTTTCCAGCATTTGAGTGGCCATCAATTTGAAGAGAGATGTATTCTCATTAGACTAGTTTTTCTTAGCTCTAAAAGACAGATGCAAAAGCAATGGGCAGGAACAGCTAGATGACTTAGTGAACACAGTCAGGCTAGGAATCAGGAGGACCTGGGTTCAAATCTGACCTCAGATACTTCTTAGCTGTGTGACCCTGGACAAGTCACTTAACACTGTCTTTTAAAAAAAAACCACAATAGGCAGAAATGATGTAGAATTACATGGAAGTATATCAGGGGAAACTACCAAGCCAAGAGAGTTCTCCTTGAGTGGAATAGACATCCATGGGAAGTCTTATATTCCCCACCTCTGGAGATCTTCAGGCAGAGACTGGAGGACCAATCTGCGATGGGGACCCTCATGCTTTTCCAGGTTGGCCCCAGCATGTGTCTAAAGCCCCTCACAACTTCTGTGATTCTGTGAAATACTCAGTGTGGCCACCTCATCCTTGCTCTCCCCAGGGCTGGAGCA
The DNA here is from genome assembly GCF_027887165.1 of Monodelphis domestica. NCBI lineage: Eukaryota > Metazoa > Chordata > Mammalia > Didelphimorphia > Didelphidae > Monodelphis > Monodelphis domestica. Next base: position 3,890,974 of record NC_077232.1, read on the forward strand.
TCTGGCTTTCTCAAAATATCTTTTGCAAACTAAATTGGGCAGCTGAGCAAGGGCCATCAAGGGACTCCCTAATGACAGAAGGGGCCTGGCATGGCAGAGGGAGCTCTGAGGAAGATGAAGCCTGGTGTCCAAGACAGGAAAGTAGGAAGCAAAGGCAAGAGGGGAGATCATCGGTTCCACAAAATCATTGGTTGAGAACAGATCAAGCCAGCTCAATGGAGTCTTTATTGGGCACTGATCACAAGACCAAATGCCCTCTAGCGACACAGCACAGCCCATCTCATGTGTCCTATCTGGGGGTACAGCTGGACAGGTGTATCGGGGAAGATGTCTGAAGAGCCCCGAATGTCAGGGTGATGGAGACACAGCAGTGAAACAATGAGACCTGGGTAAGGATCGGGTGAAACAAAGTGGGAATCATCTAGGTGAAATGGAGAGGAGGGAGGAGATGACAAAACACCGTTACCAAGCTCTAGCTCTGCCAAGCTTTGAGAGGGACCCAGTATTTCCTCCCCGTAATTCTGGGATATGTCAGCTTGCTCCTCTTACGATGATGGGACTTTCAAGGCGTTCTCATTCAATCTTCTCATTTTGCAAGGGAAGCCCAGAGATGGGGTGGGACAGCTAAGGGGCAGAGCAAGGACCAGAACCATCCCAATGGGGAATGTCAGCATGGAACTGGGTCTCAAAAGGCACCTAAGTCGTTCTAGGTTGGTTTTTTTCTTCATGTAATCTAGAATGTTAGCTTTTCCCCCAAGGACATTCCTCAGGAACGTACTCATCTGTGAAAAAGGGGTAAGGGCTTAATAATAGCACAGCAACCTCGAGAGTATGCGAAATGCTTTACAGAGCCTGAACGCTCCATGGAAATGCTAGATATGATGACGCCAAAGTTAAAATGGAAACTTAAGCCCCAGGTCTATGGTTGTCTCCGTTTCTCATGGAAGAGGGTGATGGGGCTGTCTCCCATAGGTGACCTCAAAGAGGCGATCAGTGTCTTTGCTCTTCTTCCTCTAAAGCCCACAAAGGGCTTCAACTATTTCATCATTTTCTTTCCAGAGCAATCGTTGTGGACCCCTCAAGGACTCCGAAAGTACCAGACCGTGTTTAACTCGGGACGCTCTGGGAAGAAGCTGGGGCCTCTCGGTTGACCTAGTTTTCAGGGAATGACCCCTGGACTTGAGGAATCTATTTTTAAGAGTCTGCCATATGGCCTCTGCCAAAATAGTTTGAAGAAGACCCCAGAATAGCGGCCGGGGTTTGCACAGGCTTAAGAACATACAACCCGGGTGAGAACAGGCACACGCCAATCTCTCAGCATCAGAAAGTCCTGGATTTCTTCCATGATGCCAAACTCGGGTGACTCTGCCCTCTGGCACCCCCAGAAACTGCAGTTCAGAACAGGCCCAACCAGGCCAACTATCCGTCTTGACAAATCATATGTGTGCACCAACATACATGGTACATGTTTACCCTGAGCCATTTACAAAATGACACCACGAGGTTCTAGGATGTGCTGGGACCCAGGTGGAGAATCCAAGCACCGTGCGAGCCCCTGGGTGACTTGGGAAATTCAGTCTAGTGAGCATTTATGAAGTGTCAGGCCAGGGCTGCGTGATGGGTATGTCATTGTTGTTCTTCAGGCATGCCCAACTCCCAGTGGCCCCATTGAGGGTTTTCTTGGCAAAGACACTGGGGTAGTTTACCATTTCCTTCTCTATCTCAGTTTAACAGTTAAGGAAACTGAGGCCAACAATGTTAAGTGACTTGCCCAAGATAACACAGCTAATAAGTATCTGATGCTAGATTTGAACCAAGGTCTGTCTTCCTGACTCCAGCCCAGAGTCCTATCCATTCTAGCTCCCAGTTGTACTGGGGTTCCAAAAACAAAAATGAGACAGTCCCTGCCCTCAAGGAGCTTACACTCTACTGGAGGAAAACCAAATGGTACAACATGAATACAGTCATTTTGTTTGTTTGGGGAAGGGAGCACTGGAAGAGAACCTTGAAGAGAGGCCGAGAGGCCAAGAGGAGAGGAGAAGAGAACCTGAGCTGCTGGAGTCCCAAACTTCATCCCAAGGTGACCAGTCCTCCTCCCCTCGTGGGACCTGTCCTGGGGCTCCAGCCTTAGCTCCAGCTCACCTGCCTGAGCTCATGATCTCTTGGCTGGCTCAGCCTTCAGAAGCCCAAGGTCACCACTGCCTAACCAGCCATGGGACTAGGACCTAGTTTGAGATACTTAACAAAGCAAAGGAAAGCAGAGGCATCACGGGGTGGTGGGGAAACGGCAGCATTCTTAGACACCACCTTAAGGCCAGGAACTGATTTTGCTTTTTGGGGGGAGGGGGAGTGTCTCCAGATCCTACCAATCTCTGGGTCATAGTAGCGGATTAAGAGATGCTTGTTCATAGACTGAATGATTAATTGTCTGGAAATCCACCCAGCTGCTGGTGTCTGTGCTCCCTCTCTTTTATTCTACTTTGTACAGAGACTTGAGTTTGAATTTTCCTCACTTATTGGCCGACTCCATGGGTCTGGGTAAATTACTTCATCTCCCTCAGTCTTCGCTTCCTCATTTCTAAAATGGGGACCAGAATAGCATCTACCTCCCAAAGTTGTGGTAAGGATTGAATGAGCTATTTCTGAACTCCCTTGTAAACCTTAAGGCACCCCATAAATGCTATTATATATACATTATACATACTGGAGTGCTGAGCCTAAAACCAATTTTTGTGAGTTCAAATCTGGATCTGACACTTACTACTTGAGTGACCTTGTGCAAGTCACTTAACTCTGTTTCCCTCATTTTCCTCATCTGTTAAATGAACTGGAGAGGAAGTGGCCAACTACTCTAGTATCTTTGCCAAAAAAATACCCCAAATGGGATCATGAAGAGTCAAAGGTGACTAAAAAATGGTTGAACAACAACAAAGGACTAAATCTGAATGGTGCCCACACTAAGTCCCAAAGTGCAGGGGATCCCTGGGCTGTCTAAGGAAGGATGAATCAGGCCACATAGGAACTAAAATGGGCCCAAGCTTCCATACCAATCTCCTGGGAGACCAAGCCAGAAGGTAGCCACTGTACTTTCCAACACAGTGAGATAGAGAGACCTAATTTCAAAAAATAAATTGATAAGGGTAGACTTCAATGTGGAAAGAGAAAGCTGGGCTGGAATATGGGTAGTTGGGAGACCCTCAGCAGTCACTTCTACAATCCCCACCCTGCAGCAACCCCTGGGACCTGCCTTTGATATCTACGTCCTAAGCCAAAGCCCATTTTCCCTTTCCAGCTCCCAATACTATTGGTTATTTTGATGCCAATTCTTTGAATGTCAAACTTTGTTCTACAGTTAGTGTTTCTCAAGCTACAGCTTCATTGCCAATGCTGTAGGAAAGATCTGAGCATCCTAGACTTTGATCAAAGTCAAGATTACTGATCTAGGAAGCTTGAAGAACATCTAGTTTAACCAACTGTTCCATTTTACAGATGAATAAAGTCCAGAAGATCACATGACTAGCCAAAGGTCACAGAAATAATAAATAGCAAACTGAGGTTTTGAACTCGGGTTCTCTGAATTTGTTCCCAGGCCAGAAGAAAAGATTGCAATGAGATGATTTTTTAAAACTCATTTTCTAGAATCCTTGAATGTGATATCTGTTATTCTTCAACACCCTTCTGTTTGGTTTAGTGGAGAGACAAACTCATTAAGGGATAGAAAACTTGGGTTTTGAAAACTGGCACCATTCCCTGAGGGCTGAGTAGCCATGAGTAAAATTAAATAACTTTTCTGAGCTCAGTGCTTTCATCTATAATATGGAACTAAAGATCCTTTGAACCTCCCTTTTCCTTATGGATAAAACAAAAAATAATATTGCTTATTTAGCCACCAGGTGGCACTAAAAGCCACCATCTAGAAGAGTTGCTGGGCTTTGCATAGGCCCATAGGTTGGAAGTCCTAAGGTGGTGAAGTTCTCTGGTTTCAATGACCTTCTATGATTCAGCTCCATTTCTTTCTTCAGAAAAGTGCCAGCTCATTGTTGAGATTTGTACAGATTTGTGGGCATACCCAATTTGAACTTAGCTCTGAGCCCCCACTCACTAGTGCTTCCTTTCTTTCATTGATTTCTATGGATCACAGTGTCATTGATCTAGATGCTACGATAATGGGGACTCATACTCTAGAAGCAATCCTGAGGTTGTCTAGTCCAACCTCATCATTTTACAAATTAGGAAACAAAGGCCTGGGAGTTTTCAATGGCTTTCCCAAGGTCAAATAGACGGTTACTGTCGAAGGCAGGGTTTGAAACCAGGTTTTCTTCTCTAATTCCAATGTTCTTCCTCTGTATCCCATTTATTTCCATTTATTATATTTCAGTGAGTTCTATTCATGTGATCTAAGCATAATGGAAGGAGTTTTCCGCAGAGGGAGATGTGTATGCATGAACTTACTCATCAATAAACAGATGAATAATATGTAAACAGCATACAATGACTTATGAAACAAACAAACAAACAAATCTCCTGAATGCCTCCAAATTCATCAGTTCCGTAGAATGAGGCAATCTCACACACTAGGACTTGACTAGTCTGGCCCAAGGAGTACTTAGGATATACTGACGTTCCCATGGAAAGTCATGATTTTCATCCAGGAAGGGATGTTAGTCTTTCTATAGCCACAGCTATCCCATTATGGGGCAGATAAGATCATCAGTGGACTCAATAGCTGGCTCTAGCAAGAAGAAAGCTGCCAGTTTGAGTGTCTTTTTCTCTCTGACACTGAGTTTGGAACCTTCTGCTGAAGCCGGGGCTTCCTCACTTCCTGTTGCCATCTGACTCTAGGACCCACATTTCCTGTGTGTGTAGTCGGGTGAGGGAGTGACGAGGTGAAAAAATGCTACATCATTAAGAAGTTGCTATGTGCCAGCCACATCCACAGTCAGAATGGAATATATGTCCCTGCCCTCAAGGAACTTATATTTTATTGAGGGGAAACACATGCACACAAAGTCATTTCAAGAACCAGAGTTTGGGAGGATGATGAGGGATGGCTCCATGAAAAAGGTGGCAGGAGATACGAGCCTTGAAGGATGACAAGAACTCTAAGGTGTGGAAGGGAGAAGGGAGCACATTTGGGGCCTGAGGAATGGTTGGTTCCAAAGTTCAGAGGCCAGAGATTGGATATTGAGTACAGTGACAAGTCCAGTTTGGCTGGGATGTGGAAATCGGGAAGGAGAGCACTATTACTTCCAAATGAGGACATAGCCATAGTCACCAGAGTTGAATAGTTTGTATGTCTACATAGGACAACCAGCTGGAAAGTGAAACAAGGGATCAATTACCCAGAAATCTCCAAGCATCCAATGTGTGCTGCCCTCTGGACCAATTAGTTATTATGCAGTGGTAGATCATTGCACAGGCAGCCAAAACTTCATGAAAGGTGACTTAATGTGGAATCCAAGGACCTAGTTCTGACCTTCCTCACTTGGTGATGTGGGGCAAGCCCCTTCTAATCTCTAGAGATCTTTTCCCTTCCAGAAAAGTTTGTTGGGTTCAACCAGGAGATCTCTAAGATTTCTCACAACTGTAAAATCCTATAATCTGTGAATCCAGTTAGGTTGTGCCTCAGTGACCCCACAAGTTGTGTCAAAATTGAAAAACTGAGGCAATCCACTGGCTGTTTTGCCTAAAGGCAGTCAATGGGTTGTCAGAGGACCTGAGATCAATGACTTTCCTGCCTTATAACCGGGGTGATTCAGCAACTTGTAGGCTTAGGTCACCAGGAAAAACTTCCAAAAATCAGAGGTGTCCCCAAATGGCTGGATGACCTCCAGAAGCAATGGGCTTCTGCTCCTTGGAGGTCTTCAAGCAAAGGCTGGATTCCCCCTTTGAGTATGTTGTCTTGGGGATGTTTTCATTGAGATGAGGTGGACTTGAGTCTGCTGAGGTCTCTTCCAACTCTGAAATCCTGTGAATCTGTCAAAGATGGCCTTTCTCTCTCCCTTGACTTTTCCGAAAGAAAGAAGCTATTGTAGCCTTTTCTTCTTGTTTTCTACTGCTGTAGAAAAGGAAGTTGAGTTGAGAAAATAGTTGAGCTATTTACAAATTTACAAGGCTTGCCTCTTCCCCCTACCTAAAAGATCAAATGTTGACATTTTGTGTGATGGGCTGCAGAGAAAGGCTGCCAGGGAGGCAAGCTGGCATCTATCAGCAAGAACCTTCCTGCTTGGTGCTTACTTCTTGGCATGAGTGAAGGATGCATTGGAAAAGGGAGAGACTCAAGGTAAGAGCAGAGACCAATTAGACCATTACAATGGCTCAGATCAAAAGCCTTGAACTTACAGCTGGGTGATTATCGAGAGTGATAGACATAACATGTCAGGAAGGCAGAAATGACAACAGTAAACTTTTTTTTAATTTTATTTTTTTAAACCCTTACCTTCCGTCTCGGAGTCCATACTGTATTGGCTCCAAGGCAGAAGAGTGGTAAGGACTAGGCAATGGGGGTCAAGTGACTTGCCCAGGGTCACACAGCTGGGAAAGGTCTGAGGTCAGATTTGAACCCAGGACCTCCCTGTCTCTAGGCCTGGCTCTCAATCCACTGAGCTACCTAGCTGCCCCCTCATAGTAAACTTCTTAAGGAAGCAGCTGATTAATTTTAAAGCCTAGGACAATGCTTGGAATTTAGTAAGATCTCATATTCATCATATTGAATTAACCCAAAACACTGAAAGCATATAGCTTTGAAGGTACCCTCTCACTTGATAGCAGAAGCAACACCTATCCAGAGACACCTAAGGCAGCTAGGGGGGCACCAAAAATAATGGGAGGGGAATTGTTTTAAGAAGCAAATCAACCTTTTTGTGTGTGGACCCTTCTAAACGTTCCCTTAGAGCACAATGAATTTGGGTGAGTATTGTGTATCAGCTGAAGGTCTTGGTACTTGGGTCATAGCTTATCATAGACTCAAGGAGCTGGAAGGGGGCACCTGAAGCCTCTAGTCCAATAGATGCCTAGCAAAGACTTCTCTCTCCAAAATACCTTTCAAGACATCCCCAAGGAGGAGGGAACCTCTTCCTCCAGAGGAAGGCCTTTCCACTCTGAACAGTTCTCCTGGGAATATTTCCAACTTTAAGAGGTAATCTTTTTTTTTTTCATCCCCATCTCACTCCCTGCTCCCACTGTTGCTCCTAGTTCTGTCCTCTTGGGCCAAGTAGATCAAGTATCTTCCACAAGAGAGCCCTTCAGATACTTAAATACAGCTGGCATGTCCCTGCTCCACCTCCTTATATACCTAAATCTTCTCTTCTCTAGGCTAAATAGTCTCAGCTCCTTCCATTCTTTCTCATGTGTCAATTGGCCCAGGAGATCACGATTCTTACATCAGCATTCCTTCCCACTTTCTTAAAGCATAGAATCCCAGCCTATCAGGATAGGATGCTCCTCAGACTTGGACAGCCTGCTGCCATGTTGTCTGGGTGGAGTAAGCTGCATTGAAGCAATTATTGAGGCCTCCTGCTAAAACTCAGACCTCTGTTGAAGCAATCAAACAATCAAAGGTGTAATCTAGGTGCCAAACTGGGAATTAAATGGAAATTGGCGAAAGAGAATTAGTTATGACCTGCAAGGCTTGGATCAAAATAACTAGCTAGTTTAGAATTCAGGATTCTCCCATCAGGCCAGCCTAGTGGTGGGATAGTTCCATCTCAAGCCTTGATATGGAAACATTTATGGGTAGGAGAGAGTCTCTGTCTCCTCCCTCTACCCTCTCTTGACCAAAGAAAGTGACCTTCAAAAGGTTGGAAGTTTGGGACTTCTCAACAGTGATGGGAAGATTGCCCCCAGAACAGCAGTGGGGGATGATAGCGTCTATGCTAGGATTCCAGAATAAAATATACATCTCAGAGAATTTCACAAGGACAAGAGAAAAGGAGAAACAGACTTTCACCTATGCAGGAGCTATGAGCTGCCCCCATTGCCTCACATGCGGTCTAAACTGGAGTCTACTGTATACTGGACTCATGTGACTTCGTAGGAATATGTCCTAGACTTTGAGGAAAGGGAGAGATTTTTCTATCAACTGTTCTTGTACTTCCTTAGTAAATTCTTGTTTCTAAAAGTTAATAAATCCTCTCTGGATAACTTATTTGAACTGATATGATACTCAATGAGGGAGCACTCTGGTGAGGCAGAAATGATGGAAAGTTTTTTTGAGATGAAAGGCAGGGAAGAAGATGGAGCTCTTCATAATGGTCTAAACTTCCTCAGTAAGGTATGAGCTGAGGTCCTCAACAGAGAAGCAAGAAGAATATGAAGGAGGCTTGAGAAGAAAAGGTTTATACTAAATAGCTCTTGGGTTAGTAACCTGGCAAACCAATTAAGGAAGAATCAGTAGAGTGCCTTGCTGGGGTGAGGGCTCATTTGACGTTGGAGAGAAGGATCTGGGCAGTTTTGTTGCCTGATTTACTTCAGCTCCATTCAAAACAGTAAGAACAGAGGTGCCAGATGATGCAGGTAACCCAGGACTGAGATTAGGCAAGTCCTGAGGTTTCAAACGATAAAGAAGCATGGGAATTTTGATTGTAACACACAGTGTAGGGTCAAATTAGTTAACTACAGGATTTGGATTTGGATTTGGAAAGTAAAAAATGAAGTCAGAGAAGGGCTAATGACTTAAGGGGTGGAGGGAAAGGAGTTCAAGATGAGGATGAAGAATAGGTTTAGGGTAGGTGAGGCATAAGGAGATATGTGATTGTGGGAGATTATAACACATAGATGAATGGCAATGTTTTTGATTAAGAAATGTTATGGTGAGATCTAGGATATGACCATTTCTAGATATTTCTGGACATTTCTGGAATTTAAGTGTGAAACTGATAGGTTAGAATATTTGGAGGAACATGAACATCAACACTGAAGCCCCTTAGAGTGAGAACAGACAAATAGAGTGCTGAGCTTGGGCCAGGAAGTGTCCTCTTCCTGAGTTCAAATCTGACCTCAGACACTATCTATGTGACCCTGGGCAATTCACTTTACCCTGTTGGCCTCAGTTTTCTCATAAAAAAAAATTTAAACCCTTACCTTCCATCTTGGAATCAATACTGTGTATTGGTTCCAAGGCAGAAGAGTGGTAAGGGCTAGGCAATGGGGGTCAAGGGACTTGCCCAGGATCACACAGCTAGGAAAGGTCTGAGGTCAGATTTGAACCCAGGACCTCCTGTTTCTAGGCTTGGCTCTCAATCCACTGAGCTACCCAGCTGCCCCCTCAGTTTTCTCATTTGCAAAATGAGCTGGAGAAGGAAATAGCAAGCCACTCCAGTATCTCTGCCAAGAAAACCCCTATGTGGTCAGCAAAATATAAGCCCAAGGACTAGGGAGGAGAGGGAGAACATGTGTCAGATACCAAACTCTTTGAGAAAGGAGGGAGAATGACATCCACCAGGATCTGCATGAGGTAAAATGTTCCACAGTGAACTTTAAAAGACAGAAGGGTACTGAGTGATGGTGGCAAAGGGAGAGTCTAGAAGTGACAGGGGAAACAAGCAATAGTCGGACTCAGCCTCCAGGATCAGTGGGATTCGTGCTGGAGAATATGGCCAGGGTTGCCATGGCATTTGGGGGAACCAAGCCTCAGTGGAAACGTGGGTTCTATAGAATAGGGGTGAATGGGAAAGTCCAGGGGGAAAGACATTTGCTCATTGTGGAACGAGAATTTTAGAGAGCAGGACAGAAAGTGTGGCCAGACTTGGAACAGAACATGGCGGAGTAGGATGGAGGAGAGTGGGGACAAGAGGCTATGTGGTGGGGAAAGAGTTCACTCCCAGGAGATGGAGATTTAGTCAGATAGGGAGAGGGAGGTGGGAGCCTGAGAAGTAAAGCATGGAGGATGAACTGCAAAGCGCAGTGACTGTGTGCTTTGCCCTTCACTGGTCTCCTGCCTCCTGGGTATTTCACTCTCCCACCAGATGCAGCTTTCAGCTCAGGGCTGCAGGGAGGCAGACCCACACTTTAGTTTCATTAAATATGTGAGTCCTTCTGAGAGAGGAGTGAACCCATAACAGCAGAGGCTTCTGGGGATTCCAGGAAGCTTCCAGAATACTCCAGCCTTTCCATGGGTGCAGGAGATGCTCAGAAAGCCAGCCCCAAGAAGGGTCTGGCAGTGATCAGATTAACAAGAAGACTGATGCCACCTACGCCCTCCTCCTTGCCCCTGTCCTTGTCCTGAGCTTCCCAGCCCTTGACCTTGTGTTTACATTACTCTCTCTACTTGGAAGTGAATTTGCTAAATATTCAAGAAGTGCCAGCCACAGGAAAGCTCTACCTTCTCCCTTGGGGATACAGAGACAGTGGAAAGACTGAATAAAAGAATGTCTTCCCCCCACTTTTGATCAATTTCAAGCCATCCTTGTCCAAGGATTCAACTTACAGGCCGCCTCCTCCAAGCAGCTTTCCCTTATTTCTCCCCCTACCCCATTTCATCTTGGAAGTCTTTCAGACAGTTGGGGGCTGGGATGTTGGCATCTCCTCTCCCTGCCAGGCTGCCCTGACAGCACTCTTTAGATTCAGCTTCTCCCGGGGTCTTGGCACACAGCAGGCTCTTAATCAATGTTTGTTGAGTGAACGCCAACCAGCCAACCACGGAGCTGTAACTTTGGGTCCCTGTGGGCAAGAAGAGGTCTGGGACTGTGCAACTGGTGGTGGGATTCGCACTCAGGTGAACTCTCAGTTGACTCACGACTAGTCTCTTTTTCCTCCCCAAACCTTTACTCGAATTACAGTGTGGGCCGGTTCGAGGGTTTGGGGCAGTAATAGGACTCAGTATCCTGCTGAGGAAAAAAGGCGACATCACCCCTTGCCCTGATTGCATATCCATTCTGCAGCATTAAAGGGGGAAAAAAGCCATCTTCCCGGCGCCCTCGCACCTGTTGTGGAGGGTGTGGGGAGTGGGGGAGGGTGAAGAGACAAGCTTCCCCACTTCCCCACCCTGGTTGCTGCCTCCTTCTGCTCCCAGTCGCTTGGGGATCCCAGCTTGGCAAGTGCGCGAGCACTCCAACCCAGCCAGTGTTCTGTGCGCCTCTATGGAGCTCTCCTGAAATTCCCCCGAGACTCTCCCCGCACCTAGAGGGGGCGGACAAGGGGTGGGGCCCAGGGCCTGGCTAGCGGGGGAGGAGTCTGGGATCAGTTCGGGCTGGGTTGGGGCGTCCCCGAGCCTCTGCAGACTTGCAGCCCCCAGATCCGAGGGGAGAGGGGACCCTTTGGCCCCGCCGCCCGCTCCTCTCCTCCCCTGCAAAAGCACGTTGGCTCCCAGCTCAGGGAATTGTTCTGCACCCTCCAAACTGTAACTCGGGTCGCCTGGAGACGGGCAAAGCGGACATTCCTCAGGCCGCCACAAAGTGGGACATTGTGTCGGGGAGCCCAGTGCTGGGCGTTCTTGGAGCCAGGGTCTGGGATAGCAATCGGGAGGGCTCCACCCGGACCAGGGGAGTGGGAAAGGTTGGAGGCGGTAGCAGAGATTCAGAGGCACAGAAACTTCGAGGTAGGAGAAATGGAGGAAGGGCGGCACAGGCTAGAGAAAGCTTAGATCGAAACAGGAGTGGGAGAAGAGGGGGGAGGAGGGTGGGGGGAGACAGAGAGAGGGAGAGAGGGGAGGAGAGAGAAGGAGAGATTGAGAGACAGACAGACAGAGAAGAAGAGAGAGAGGGAGAGAGACAGTGAGAGATAGAGAGAAGCTGGGAGAGGAAGAGACAGAGGGAGGGGGGCCACAGAGAGAGAAAGAGAGAGAGATTGAGAGACAGATAGAGGAGAGAGACAGAGAGAGGCTGGGAGAGGGAGAGACAGAGGGAGAGAGGGAGAGACAGAGACAGCCAGACAGACAGAGAGGCAGAGGGAGAGAGAGACAGTGAGAGACAGAGACAGAAAGAAGCAGGGAGAGGGAGAGGGAGAGAGAGACAGGCAGACAGACAGAGAGAGCTCCGTGAAAGCAATAGAAAATGGATACCAGAGACAGAAAAGAGCACCAAGAGGCAACATTGGAAAGGAACTGGGATCATTGAGAGATAAGTGAGAGAAGGAAGGGAGAGCCAGTAGGGAAAAGAGAGTAGGAAGAGGAAAGAAAGAGAAAGGGCAAGGGAGAGAAGACAGAGAGGGAGGGTAGACAGAGAAGAAGGAAAAGTAGGACTAAGGAGAAAGAAGTGGAGGAGGAGAGATAAAAGTCAGAGACAATGAAGAGAAAGACAGGAACAGTGGAGACAGAAACAGGGTCAGAGTGAAGTAAGGAAAATAAGCAAAAGGGAGAGAGGAGAGAGGCAGCCAAAGACAGGTAGAAAGAGGGAGAAAGAGCTAAAGGGGGGGGGGGGAGGGAGACACAAATGAGGAAAGAGAAGAGACTGAAAAGAGACCAAAGAAGGGGTGTGGGGGAAAGAAGAAAGGACCCAGAGAAAGTGAAGGAAAGAGTCAAAAAACCTCTCAAAAGGGATCTATCTTCTGCCTCAAGGAGCAGGTCAGAAGAGCTGCCTCTACTTGTATTTTGAGAAGACAAAGAGGAAAATGTCCCAGAATCTTTCTCTCTCCCCCCACCTCCCCCCTCTGGTTTTCTGCCTGCTTGTCTCTTTTCCTCAAGATAGGATTGGAGGCTGGGGAGCATCTAGGGTTGATAATTTGACTTCTGGATTGAATGCTCTCTCCAGCAGTAGGTGGTGATGTAATAGGTACTAGGAAGATATAAATATCGGTGGCCAGGGCCCAGGAGCTATGGCTGGCTGCTAGGGGGAGAGGTTCGCACCCTCCACTCACTAGTCTTCTCTAGTTGAGATCCAAGTTCGTATCACTTCCCACTGACTCTCTCTTCCTCTCTCTCTCTCTCTCTCTCTCTCTCTCTCTCTCTCTCTCTCTCTCTCTCTCTCTCTCTCTGGGGTCTCTGCCTCCCTGTCTCTTTCTCCTGTCCCATGCAGTCGGGCTACTGGCAGCTCTCTAGGGACTGGCTGAGCTGAAAGGCGCTAGCCTAGCTGAAAGGTTTATGAACTGGGATCTCTTAGCACCGCTTGGTGTTGTCCTGCCCTCCTCTCTCCTTCTCTGGTCAGAGATTGAGAAGAGCCCAAGCCGGGCAGGCGGGTGGACCAGGCAGGCAGGCCGGCAGGCAAGCAAGCAGGGCAGGGCAGGGCAGGGGGGTATTTTTAGAGTCATTGACTGCCTCCAGCCAAACCACGTGTGTCCCCCCTGCGAGCCGGGATGCCTCACCCCTCAGCCTTGCTACCGGCGCTGCTACTGGGACTGCTGTCCCCCTGGCCAGGCCGCGGGGGCCCTCTGCCTGCCCCCCACAACGACACGCTCGACTGGCGTTGGGAGACCCTCTTCTCTCGCTCCATGGCCCGGCTCCCGGGGGAGAGGAAGGAGCTCAACAGGGACGGGGACTATCTGCTGGGCATCAAGAGACTACGCCGCCTCTACTGCAACGTGGGCATCGGCTTTCACCTCCAGGTCCTGCCCGATGGCCGCATCAACGGTGTTCACAACGAGAACCGCTACAGTGAGTAGCCAATGCGCCCCACCCCGTCCCCGCTGCCCATTTCTCTCTCCCTCTCCCTCTCTTTCTCGCTCTCTCGGTCTGTCTCTCTCTAGCTCACTCTGTCTCTGTCTGTGGCTCTGAATGTCTCTGCCTGCCTGCCTGCCTGTCTGCCTGTCTGTCTGTCTGTCTGTCTGTCTGTCTCTTCTTCTCTGGGTTCTCTTTTCCCCAAGAGGAGGGTCGGGCGTGCTAGGGCAAAGGAGGGATCCCCCACGTTGGAAGGCTGCTGGGCGGAGGGCTCCGGTTTCCTGCGTTTAACTGCCGGGTGTCTCACCGTAGTTCCCTGGGAGATGGGGAGTGCACGGGCAGAGTTTCCAAACCCGCGCGCGTCCTTTAGGTCGCTCAAGCTCTGCGGGAGGCCTCCCTGCCCGAGGCCGTGGCCCGAGGTACGAGCATGTCGGGCTCTGGGCAGCCAAAGGCGACTCTAGAAAGTCTGGGCGCCAGGGATAAAGGAACTGCCTTGTCGCCTGGGTCCAGGCAGGAAACCTGGAGGAGCCCCGGGGTGTTCTAGCTCCGCGATTGGAAGGCCACTAGGAGCCCGGGACTCGGTCCTCGAAGGGCCCTTAGCTCCAGCTAGTTCAGTCCGCTCTCGTTACAGAGAGGGAAACTGAGGCTGGCCGGAGTTTTTCGAGAGACAATCTCTTGTTCCTAGAGAGAGGATAGAAAAGTAGGGCTCGGGGGTCCGTCCGGTCCACAGAACTGTTGTCTGGGGGAAGGCGAGTGCAACAAGCGCTGCAAAGAGCGATATTTGTCAGGTTTTCGAGAAGACTCAAACGTTGGCTGGGGTGCAGTGCCCCTCCCCTCCCCTCCCCTCCCCTCCCCTCCGCTCCCCTCCCAAGTGGGCGCTCTGCGCTCTGTCTGGCCGGTGCGCCTGGGCCCCTTGAAGCTCGGAGGGGTGCAGGCAGGTATGTGTCCTCCCACTCCCACCAGGGGCTCAGATCCTGCCAAGTCCTCCCGAAGCTCAGCTCCACTCCTCCCCACCCCCGCGCCTACAACCGCAGCTCTCTGAGCCCTCTGAAGCCGGTGCCAGCCCCGTGCCAGTCCGCGGCAGCCCTGGTGGGGTCTGCTGTCTGGGCTGCCCTACATGGCGAAGGGATGTGGACGGGGTAAAGAAAGGTTAGCGTCCAGGTTAGGGCTCCGCTGCACAGCCCTCGCTCCCGGGGCCCCAAGCGGGGAGGATGAGCCCCAGGCCAACCGCCAGCGTGTTCCCCCTCTAGGTTTGCTGGAGCTGTCGCCGGTGGAGCGGGGAGTCGTGAGCCTCTTTGGGGTCAAAAGTCGTCTTTTCGTGGCCATGAACAGCAAGGGCAAACTCTACGGCTCGGTGAGGAGGGGGCTGGGGCGGGAGACTCCTGCCCGGGAGGCTGCCCAAACTGGGGAAGTGCTGCCCTGGGTGCCTTTGTCGCTGGCTCTGGCGGCTGTCGCTCGTCCAGCCTGGCCCGTTTCGTGGATTTCCCTGGAGCAGCCAAGCTGTTCAGGGGGGCCCTAAGCAGTCACTTGGGGAGGAATGAGGGGCCGGGGTGGGAGAGGTTGGGGGAGGGGAGAGCCTGCGCTTGTGGTGCTGCCCCCACCCCCACACATTCCCAGAAATCAAGGGGAGAGAAAGGCAGACCAGAGTGGAAAAGGCGATGCTTAGACTCGGCTCCCGGCACTTTTCTCTGAGCCTCAGTTTACACTTCCGTAACAAGCGCTAATAATTCAGACCCCTTGTCTGTCTGGCTTATAAGGAGGCAAACTTACAGAAATGGGAGCCCATAGGCTAGATAAGGGCTTGGAGGAGGGGTTGAGTCACCATCAGGCTCCTGGACTAGCAGCAGCCACAGAAACCTAACTGGAGAAAATAGATCTCCCCTTTTTTCTCCCCACCCCCTTTCTTCTTCCCTTCAAGGGAGTCAATCTGCTTGGGGGAGGGGGGAGGGACACTCCCACATGCCTGGCTCCTGCTGTTTCTGTTTCTGGCCCCTGGGGGGGGGGGGGGCTGAGCACCTAGAGCTATGGGGGGAGGAAGAATCCAGCTGACCCACTCTCCCCCCACCCAAGTCTGCTTCCTGTACCAGGCTCCAGAACTGCACCTAGCTTGTGGGCCTGGGAGAGTAGTAGGGTGTCACTTCCAGAGAAGAAAAAAGGGGGGAAAGACAGAGGAATATTAAAGGACTGGGAAATGGGTGCTGACCAGGTGTCCAGGAGGCTAGCCAGCTGCAGAACCAGCTGTTTTGTGGATATGAAGAATAGTCAAGTGCTACCAAACTCTGGCCCCATCCTCACTGAACCAGATGGGCCAAAGTGTCTATCCTAGGTTTTAGAGAGACAAAAGACCTCAGGGATCATCTTCTCTCTAATCCCCAGTGCTTAGCCTAGTGCTTGACACATAGTAGGTGCTTAATAAATATTCTCTCCATCTATCTATCCATCCATCTATCCATCTATTCATCTATCCATCTATTTATTTCTATCATCTATCTTTCTATCTATCCATCCATCTATCCATCCATCCATCTATCTATCTGTCTATCTATCTATCTATCTATCTATCTATCTATCTATCTATCTATCTATCTATCTATCTATCTATCTGTCTGTCTGTCTGTCTGTCTATTCATCTATCCATCTATTTATCTTTCTAGCTATCCATCTAGCTATCTAGCTATCTTTTTCTTTCTATTTATCTTTCTTTCTATCCTCCTATCTCACCCCTTTTCGGAAGGGAAAACTAAGGCAGCTATAAAGGAGGTAGGGGGCTTACCTGAGGCCACCTGGGCCAGGAGTTCTTTGTTTCTGTTACTTACTACTTGTTTTTCCTTAGGCAAGTCACTTAACCAAATGGTCTCAGTTTCCTCATTTGGAATCCTTCCAGGTTTGGAAGATCTTCCGGGTCTGGATCTGTGTTCTTAGGGCTGCTTTCTAGGGCTTTTGTCAGTTTAATGTGGAATCATTTAGTCCTGTCTTGTGGGGCCCTTTGACCCTTGGAGGCAGCTCTAAGTGGGAAATGGAGGCACTGAGGCCCCTCTGATTCCTTGGGCACTTTCCTTATTCCTGCGACATAGTGAAGTCCTTGAGCCTGCCCTGAGCCGGGTTTTGGAGCGCCTGAGTGGAGCCCATCCGAGTGGAGGTTGGAGGGTCTGGGAGGAGCACTGGTGCCCCGTGAAAGAGCCCCAACTCACCTCCTTGCCCCCTCCTCTTCCCTTCAGCCCTACTTCAATGACGAGTGTACCTTCAAAGAGATTCTCCTGCCCAATAACTACAATGCCTACGAGTCCCGGCAGTATGTGGGCATGTACATCGCCCTGAGCAAAAATGGAAGAACCAAGAAAGGCAACCGAGTGTCACCCACCATGACGGTGACCCACTTCCTGCCCAGGATCTGAGGGAAAGACAGCCCCCAGGCCTTCCCGCTCTCACCTGGAGAGGAGGAATGTCAGAGGCAGAGACGGGAAGGAGGATCGGCCGGAGCCAGGGAAAAGCAGCCCAACAAACGTGGTGCACTTTCAGTGGACACTTCTGCGGGAGCAGGTGTATGTAACATAGCTAAGTTAATTATTTAAGTCTGTATATATGGGCCCCAACTTATTTATAGCTCTGTGGGTGTGTTGGTTTTCTGGAAAAGAAATGAACAGAAAAGGGGGAAACCCCACTTTCCTGGGACTGCGCCTCCCCGCCTGCCTCCTGTCACTGTTTCTCAGTTATCCGTGTGCTGCTGTTATCATTTGGCCAGTCGGAGGGCCTTCTGCTGTGCCCTCCCTTGGGTCCCCTTGTGAGCACCCGGGCCAACTAGCCCTTGTTCCGGCTGCCGGGGGTGGTGCCGGGCCCTCAGCCCATGGCTGAACCCCGTTTGCGTGTGGCTGCTGCTTGACAGAAACATATGGGTTTCCTTCTGGTACAAAAAGTGCCCAGTGGAAGGCCACCCCCCAATTCTGTTTTTAGACCAGCCAGGGCTGGCCTTTGAACCATCCTCCAGGCAGTCTTCCTCCATCTACAGCCGGGCAGCAGGGGACAACTCCACACACTTTCATCCTCCTTCTTTTTAGACCAGCAACGGTCCCGGGGCCCTTCCCCCTGTCGGGGCATTGGGAAATGAGGGGAAAGGGGGCCTGCCTGGTTGGCATGGAGTGCCCGCTTCCTTGTGAACCCAATGCCAAACCCTTCTTTTTGTTGCAAAATATGTGGTAGCTGCTCCCCAGTTCCGACGACTGGCTCGCCAGCCTGGAGCAGAGGGGGCGGCTCTGCCGCTCTGACTCCCCGGCTCGAGCTCGAGCTGGCTCTCTCGCCTTTCCAGAAATCAATGGCGTGCTTGGAAGGAAGGGCCACTTCTCGGCCTGCTGCCCCGTTGGCTTCGTGTCTACCTCAGCAACTCTTCTAAGCGGGCTCCCAGCCAAATCCCCAAAGCCAGCCCGGATTTCTGCTTTCCAGAGTCTCTCCCCGGCTCTGGAGGGTGCCGTCCCAGCGCCCCGATTTTCCATATGTAGCCAAGAAGCATTCCACCGGTGTGGGATCCCATCTGAACCTTGTCACGTTTGAGCTATCTTTACCCGGGGATTTACTTTTAGTAAGGATAATCATGGAGAAAATATTCGCAGACAGCTGTCAGAGGGCACTATATGGTCAGTGAGTAACCCTATATTTTTCTTTATATATTTTTCCAATGGAAGCCCTGTCCCTGGAGCAAAGGCAGAAGAGGCAGAGGCAGGGGCTGGGGACGGAGACAAAGGGCCCCCCCACCCCCTGCCACCCAATGGCCAGTGGGGACATTTTCGGGAATGGTCTTTGGAGTTCACACAAAATGGCCTTAGGTGGCGGCTACCAGAAACGCCCCAAATGTTTACGAAATACTTGAGCTCTCCTCGAGGACGTTTGCAAACCGGCTCCCGAATTAACTTTATGGGTCCCAGCAGACAGAGACAGCGGGCCTGGGGAGCATGTGAGGCTCGCCTTTTCCCTGGAACATTCTTGCTTTGGGCCGTTGCGCTTATCGGCTCTCCAGTGTCTCCTTTCCATCACCTGCTCCCCTCCCCTGGGCTCCCTTAGCCCGTGGGGCTGCGCGGGTGCAGGGGGGTGCCAGGCCTCTGGGGAGCGGCGGCCCAGGCAGGCCCAGTGGGCAGCTTGGAGGAGTCTTCTGTCATTTCCAGGAAGAGCCCACCACGGGGAGCAGCGATTCTTCCCCGTCTCGCACAGCCAGAGCCCTCCAGTTGGCCGGAAAATCGGTCCCGTTTTCTTGTCCCTCCTCCACAGACGCACATCAGGAAGAGCTCCCAACATGGTCGGGCGCCCTGTTCCCCACGGCCTGGCCTGGCCGGCCCTTGGAAGTCCTGTTGCGCCATATTGACCCGGATGTGTGTCTGACCAGTATTCACAGAATCTGTCTGTAGTTTTATACAGCTACTGTCTGATATTGCAGTGTATGTGCTATGCACACGGAACACGGAATAAATAATGATTGGTTACCATGGACAACAAGCCGGGCTGCATGTAAATCCTTGGAGAGGGCACGAATGAACGCATTCCATGGCAGATCAGCCAAGGGCTGCGACCCCCATGCAGAGGCAGCTCGAGGCTGGCCGTAAGGGAAAACTTCCTCACGTCCAATGGGGGGGGGGGGCTCTCCATCACTAGGGCTCTCAAGCCGTGGCTGGATGACCACCAGCCACACACTGACCAGAGAACATGGGAGAGGGCTTTCTTGTTCTGGTGGGTGATCAACGCTCAGTGGCTGCCGAGGCCTCTTCCAGCTCTTCTGCGGCCTTAAAGCCACCTTCCTTTTCCTTCTGTGGTCTTGAGCCTGCTCTTCCCATTCCAGAGGCAGAGCATGTGTGTGCATGTATGTGCGTGTGTGTGTTTGTGTGTGCACGTGTGCATGTGCACTTGTGTGCCTGCTCACACGTGTGTGTTTTGGCCAAGGATTCTAACCAAGTGGGATCCAAGAACCCAAAAGCCTTGCTCCTTGTGCCTCTACGGTCAGTTAGAGGACCACAAGCACCTTGGAGTGTTTTTCTTTCATTTATGGGCCATGGATGGAGAGCTGGGGAGGATGGATGGACAGATGGATGGATGGACGGACAGACGGAAGGATGGATGGATGGATGTGTGGATGGATGGATGGATGGATGGACAGACAGATGGAGGGATGGATGGATGGATGAATGGACGGACGGACGGACGGATGGATGGATGGATGGATGGATGGATGGATGGATGGACGGACAGATGGACGGATGGACGGATGGATGGATGGAGGGATGAAGGGATGGAGGGATAGAGGGATGGAGGGCTGCATGGGAAAACATTTATTAAACAGTTACTATGTGCCAAATAGCTGGAGATACAAATACAAAGCAAAGACAGTCTGCTGTGACCTTGAGAAGCTTACCTTCTGGCAGGGAGACAATGCACAAAGATGGGGGTGTTCGGGAAGTTAGCAGAGTGTGACAGCTGAGGAAACTGAAGAAGAGGAAGGCCCGGGGGGACCCCTGGTGTCTGAGGGGCTGCTCTCTGGACCCTGGAGTAGCCTTGTTCTGCTTGGCAGCCTGGGGAAGGTGGGATAGAAGTTGAAAGAGAGGCTCACACTGAGAACAGGAGGGCCAGTCTTGGTTAGAAGGGTCCTTGGCTGGAGAACCTCAAACCAAGCCTGAGTGACCCCTCGTTGGGGGATGTGTCATAGGATTCTGATGGGACAGGCTTTCTAGATTTGGAGCTAGAAGGGACCTTAGAAGCCATGTGGTTTGGACCCCTCATTTTCCAAAGGAGGAAATGAAAAAGGGAGGTTAAGTGGTTTTCCCATGGTATAAGGGGGCAGAGCCAAAATTCAAATCCAGATCCACCACCCTTCCTAAGTCTGAGATCACGTTACCCACACTAAATCCATCTGAAGGACTTGGGTAGAAAAACCAGGGCACTCTGCTCCTCTCGCTGAGAGCTGGCACATTTCTTCTGGTCTGGAAAATTATTTGAGGTTTCTGACTATTTCTGAGGTTGGGGAGGGTGCAGAGACAAGGCAGTGTCCTAGGTGAGCAGCTTGCAGGTCTTGCCTCTTGGCCTGGCTCCCTGGAGAGAGCTCAAATCAAGGGCTTCTGAGAGAGTTGGACCAGTCACCCCGAAGAGGAGAAGGAGCAACACAATGGGACAGGCTATGAGAGATGATTGCTTTCTAAATCATCTCTCTCTGTGTCTCTGTCTCTCTGTCTCTCTGTCTCTCTGTCTCTCTGTCTCTCTGTCTCTCTCTCTCTCTCTCTCTCTCTCTCTCTCTCTCACACACACACACACACACACACCCTTTTGCTATCAGTTGTCTGAATACTACAGGCTATAATCTGTCGAGGGCTATCTTTCTCTTCGGGGTGATGCCATGAAAACCCCAGGTCTGTACACTCTCTGCCAGCCAGGCTGCATTTCCACGAGCTGGGATGCCCCTTTCCCCTGGGCCCGTTGGCAGATCAGTGCTCTTTTGGCTATGGTGAGGGGAAAGAAGGCATGACGGTGGGCCTGCCTTTCCTCCTGCCCTCCAGATTGGATCAGTTTGTGTCAAAACAAAATGTGTGACTATATACAGTGAACTTCCCAGAATCAGGACCTAGTGGGCAGAGGACATACAATGGAGCTGCATGCCACCCCAGCCATGCCCCGTCCAGACACCAAGAGAGCAGACCTGAATGCGAATAGGCGTCCTCAGTTGGCTGCCATCTTGTCTTTTGCCACCATGTTGAAAAGTTTGGAAAAACCCATTGTGCTCCCTTCCCGGGTGTCAGTTCTTTCCATCCTGCTTCAATGAGTCCATTTCCTCATCCCTCTGCTGATACGGACCGCTTTAAACTGGAGACATCCTGGGCTGGCTTTAGCTCAGCACTTCAAGGCTTCTTCGGCTCATTGGCTCCTCTCAATAACCCTGTGAGGGAGGAATCACCATCACCCCCATTGTATAGAAAGATGAGCACATCCATCTGGCAGGCATTAGAAGTGGGATCTGAACCCAAGGCAGTTTCCTCCACATTATATTTCCTCTGCTGGTTCTATGTTTTTCAGCCCTTCTCTTCTGTCTTAGAATCAACACTAAGTGGCAGCTCCAAGGCAGAAGAGGAGTAAGGGCTTGTCAATGAGGATTAAGTGACTTGCTCAGGGTCACACAGCTAGGAAGTATCTGAGGCCACGTGCAAACCCAGGATTACCTGTTTCCAGGCCTGGCCCTCTATCTACTGAGCCACCCAGCTGCTTCCGTTGGCTCTATTCTGATTCTGTCCCTGCCTGTGTGAGACTGAAGAGCATGGAGCCATCTCATGCAACCTGTGTGGCTCACTGTTGTTTGGCTTCCAAATGGGGCTGTGCCACTGGAGGAGAGTAATCCTATCTCACAGCATGGGCATCGTTTGGCTTCCAAATGGGGCTGTGCCACTGGAGGAGAGTAATCCTATCTCACAGCATGGGCATCAGATAAACAAAGGCTCTACATGGCCTTCCGGACCAGGGCTTAGATATTAGGAGATGATTTGTCTTCCAATAAGCTACATGTTCCCCTTTAGACACCCTGTATTTTTAACCCTTGTTGTTGTTTATCCATTTCAGTGCTATCTAACTCTCTGTGACCCCATCCAGAGGTCCTGGAGTGGTTTGCCATTGCCTTCCCCAGCTCATTTTACAGATGAAGAAACTGAGGCAAACGAGGTTAAGTGACTTTCCCAGGGTGACACAGCTAGCGTCCACCTCACTTCCCACTGGAACTTCAAATGTTTTTGTTTGTCTTTGCTTCTCTCTCCCTCTTAGTTCACTTTAGCTCCTAAGCTCCATTCCTTCCCTACTTCAAACACATTCCTGACTCCCACCACCCTGATTCAAAGGTTCCAGAAATTTCTAGACTTAGAAGTTGGCTCTGGGCAGAGCTCAGTAATGGATAGATATCCTGTTAGTTGTCTTCATCTGCTAAGTCATCTCTCTCTCTCTCTCTCTCTCTCTCTCTCTCTCTCTCTCTCTCTCTCTCTCTCTCTCTCTCTCTCTCTCTGTCTCTGTCTGTCTCTCTGCCTCTGTCTCTCTCTGTCTCTGTCTGTCTGTCTGTCTCTGACTCTCTGTCTCTGTCTGTCTGTCTCTCTGTCTCTGTCTGTCTGTCTGTCTCCCTCTCGGAGGGGAGAGGGGCTCCTAAAATGCCACACAGTATACCTTCTGACAAATGATGCTCCTCTCTGAAGGGGCAACTGACTCCTTCATGGAATTCAGATGCTTAAGGGGGTGAGGACAACAGGGAAGAACCATGGCCCCTCTGAGCAAGTTGTATCACTCTTCCAAGAGTCCACAGCCAAGAAAGAGCCTTCTCTGTCCATCTGGGCTTTGTCCAGCACAAACTTCAAAGAGCCCAAACACAGGATGCAATTTGCTAGGATTCTTTAATCCCCCACTGAAGACAGGGACCTAAGTGGGTGTAGGAGGAGATGCAAAGTTTGGTGAAGTTGAAACTCTGGAGCCACAAGCCCTGGATTCGATTTCTGCCTCTGTCCTTATTCCCTGCATTATCTTGAACACTGACACCCCCTTCCTCAGACTTGTTCCTTTGCTGCAAGTTGAAGGGTTGGAAACACTCTAAATCTATCCCCATTGCGGGATAGTAAATTCAATTGGCATTGAGTTTTGGATGAGAAGTGGTCTTGGGGGTCACTTGGCCAAGCCCATTATTTTATAAAGAAGGAAGTTGAAGTCCAGCAAGGGAAAGGGATGTGAATAAATCAACACAGCAAAGAAAAGATGGCAGAGCCAAGTCTCGAACTCAGGACTTTGGACAAGCTCTGTGTGAACATCTGAAGGGCCACCCCTTAGAAGAGGGTTGTTGAGTGGGTTCTTCTGCTTAGCTCCAGAGGGCAGATCCAGGAGTTGGGGGTGGGAAGTCCAGCAAAAAGGAGGGTTTTCGTTCCCTGGAACAGAAAACTTCCTAAATCGCTAGAGTTACTGGTGGTCTTTAAGCAAAGGCAAGTTGACTACAGCTCAAGGACTTTGCCAAGGAGACCACTGTAGGTGGATGGGTGAGACCAGAGCAGGGATGGAAAGAGCTCTGGAAGAGAGCTGGACTATGTGACCTTGGGCAAAGTCACTTCACCTTAAGGGCATTAGTTAGCTCACTTGTAAAGAGCAGGGAGGGGGCGTCTCTAAGGTCCTGCCCCGCTCTGGATCCATGAGCCTATGACCTAAGTTGCCTCTCTTCTACGTGTTTGGTTTTCTCATCTGTAGAATGGGAGGTTGGAGTCGATGCCCTCTAAAGCCCCTTGTAGGGCTGATATGGTCCTATCGTTCTGATATCATAGGAAGATTCACATTCAGAGGTTCTAGACCTGCCATTTTCTCCCTTACATGACTCTGGACAAGTGATCTAAGCTCTGTAAGACAAGGGACCTCCATGGCCCCTTCCAGCTCTCTAGTCATCAATCCTGAGATTCCCTTGGCCTCGGAGATCCTGGAAACCCATGGCCCCAGCCCCTGCTCTCCCTGCTGTCTCATGGGGGCTTCAGGGGGGGCTTCTCTGCCTGGAGGATCGCCCAGAGAAAGCCCCAAGATCCTGATGGGCCGAGCTGGCAAACAATAAATGGAAAAGCCACTGGGCTTTGCCAAGGACTTTGACACTCAGTCTCTGAAGCCGATTTGTACTTCAGAGGTAATGTGATTAGCAAGGAGTTTGTAGCAGCATATGCAAATGGACTCCCACCACCCTAAATCACTTTCTTTCACCTAGGTGAGAAGGTGTGAATGAGAGAGAGGGAAGGGCAATAAGGGACCTGGGGAGCTGTGGACCAGATGACTTGGGGAGGGGGAGCCCATAGCCAGGCCCTCCCAGATGGGCCTCTATTAGCATTCCCCATGGTCTGAACCAAGAGCCTGGAGCTAGAGGGGACCTCAGTGGTCATCTAGGCTAGCCTCTTCAGTTTACAGCAACTGAGGCACAGAGACATCAAACAATTCCCCAAGGGCAGACAGTCAGACTGAGGTCTTCTGACTCTTGGCCCAACACAGTTTTAGTAGCGAAGCTGGAGAAACAAAAAGACTACAGGGACATGGAGGACCTGAAATCTGTTGTACCCAAGAAGAGACAGCCAGAAGGGCTGATGGAGTGCCAGGCATCCCCAGCGTTTGGCCCTGTCCGAGTCCTATGCCCACAGCCCCTATTCTACCACCACCATCACCCTCCAGGCCCAGGACCCTTGGATTATTGGACCACAAAAGGAGCCATTCATGGTGGCTGCAAAGAGCGAGAGAAGGTCCAGAAGTGGCTTCTTTTCTTTTGATAGACTCTCAGTCTCTACACACACACACACACACACACACACACACACACACACACACACTCACTCACTCACACATATACATTACACATATATCGTCTGCTACCATCTCAACCTAAGTAAGTCTCAGACCTGGAGAAAGCAAGTCAAGAATCCTCCTGGTATCCTCCCACTCCAACCCCTGCCCAATAATCCTCCTCAAGCTTGGGCTCGATAGACCTCATCCGAGGCCATGTGGCCTGGTAATCTCTGCAACATGTGTTTACACCTGCATACACACACTCACACCCAGGGCCCTGATCTCCCTCTAGAAACCCGAGAGTTTCACATCCGCATCTTGGACTGGACACCTTCTTGACAACTCAGACTCAACTTGTCCTCTTGCCCCCACGCCCATTTCTCTTCTGATTGGCCCTATTCCTGGGCCAGATATCCCAGGGCCTAGGACTGTCCTCATCACTGAGCTTCGAAATCTCAGTGTCTTTCTGGACTCCACACAGTCACTCATCTCATGGATGCAGTCAATTGTCAACTTGTCTTTTCCTGCTCCACAACATCTCTCTCATCTGCCCCACTTCTCTCCATTGCCACGGCCACCAGGTTAGCACAAACCTTTATCACCTCTTGACCTTCTCTCCTTCATGTCTCCTCACCTCCAATCCTTCCACCATTCTGATGGCAAAGCATTCTTCCCAAAGCAGGGGTTGCCAGTGGTCCCTCTGGTGTCCAGCTCATTCTGTGGCCTTGGTGCAAACCTTCTAGGCTCCTTGAGATGGAGGGTCTAGGTTGGGGGAGGGGGGGAGCTGAGGAGGAAGGAGTGGATGAGATGGGCCTCTGCTGGTCCCCAGACTTGTAAGCAAGACCAGCTGCCTTTCCTTGTGTGGTTTGGTTTGGTTTGAAGTGGACATATTAGTGGACAGGAAACTGTTTGGGAAATTGATGGCTACTCGTGTGTCAAACAGGGGTTTTTCCAGCCACTGAGGCAGTGCGTAGTCAAATACAGGTCACACTCAAGAGGGGCCAGGGATTGGGGCTGCCCCCTGGCCAGGTCTGGGCGAGTGATGGAATAGGCTTCTCAGCTCCAGTCTCACAAACACAGAGAAGGGGACTGGCACCTACCCCATCTGGGTTTGCTGCCTATTCCTAGGAGGGGGCTGGTGAACCCCAATGCCCTCTACCAAGAGACATCAAAGGAGCAGAGATTCAGAGCTGCCAGGACCCTCCAACTCATGTAGTCCAACCTCTTTAGGTCCCAGAGGAGGGAAATGAGGCCCTAAGAAGCAAAGGGCTTGCCGGGGTCAAACAGAGAAGGAAGTAGAAGAAGCAGGTTTCAAATGGGGCTGCTCTAGTTTGGAGGGTAGGACTCCCCTCTGTCCAAGCCCACCAGCCCTGCCACAGCCAGATCCTTAGGGACCACACTGGGCAAGCCAGGTTAGGAATCCAGGTAAACTCCTCTGGCATTTCTGTCATGCTTCTACCTTTCAAAATCTGTATAGAAATACTCATCCAGTTAATATCTTACAAATATCCCTTAGGTAGTGATGACTTCCTTTTTTACAATGAAGGAAACTGAGGCCTGGAGTGACATATGACCCTGGGTGAGTCATTCAGCAAAGGCAGAAAGAATGGGAACTTCAGTTTCCTGTATCCTAGATGGGGGCTTTTTCTTCTTCACAACAGAATTCCAGAATCTTGAGGTTGGAAGGAAATTTAGGATCATGGAGTCCAACCTACACCTGATCAAGAATGTTACCTGAACAAGTGGTCATCTGATCATTGCTTGAAGACTATCAGGGAGGGGGTGCCCATTCCCTACTGAGGCAGCCCAATTCACTTTGGGACAGCTCAGTAACTTTTAGGAAGATGATTAAAGTGAAGTCAAAACCTTTCTCTTGGCCATTTCCCATCATTGTTCCTGGGTCTGCCCTCCATTGTTCAGCGGAACAATTCTAGTGTCATGATGGGCCTTCTGACACTTGAAAGCTCTCCTACTCTCCTCCATTCCTTATTGGTGAGGTTGACTTTTTGGCCATAGCCTCAGACTTTACATTTATTATTACATTTCATCTTATTTTATTTGGTCTCAGGTTCTTTGGCTTATGATTTCCCCCTTTAGCACCCAGAGCAAAGGAGAGCCCACTTCCCAAGCCGGCAGATGAGTGAACAAAGCCCCAGGAGAAGGAGGCAGAGATGGCCACCAAGAGGACCTCATGTGCAATCTCAGAACTAAAACTGGTCCCTAGGCTTCAGGAAAATCACCTGGACAGAACTTGTGATACTCACCCAACCTGTCTGGATACCTCTGGGAGAGACAGAGTTCACTCCCTCCCTGGCAGCTCTTTTCAAATCAATCCAACCAGCATTGGCTTTGTTTCTTCTATATGCAAGGCAAAAAGAAAGAAAGAAAGAAAGAAGGAAAGAAAGAAAGAAAGAAAGAAGGAAAGAAAGAAAGAAAGAAAGAAAGAAAGAAAGAAAGAAAGAAAGAAAGAAAGAAAGAAAGAAAGAAAGAAAGAAAGAAAGAAAGAAAGAAAGAAAGAAAGAAAGAAAGAAAGAAAGAAAGAAAGAAAGAAAGAAAGAAAGAAAGAAAGAAAGAAAGAAAGAAAGAAAGAAAGAAAAAGAAAGAAAGAAAGAAAGAAAGAAAGAAAGAAAGAAAGAAAGAAAGAAAGAAAGAAAGAAAGAAAGAAAGAAAGAAAGAAAGAAAGAAAGAAAGAAAGAAAGAAAGAAAGAAAGAAAGAAAGAAAGAAAGAAAGAAAGAAAGAAAGAAAAGAGGGAGGGAGGGAGGAAGGGAGGGAGGAAGGAAGGAAGGAAGGAAGGAAGGAAGGAAGGAAGGAAGGAAGGAAGGAAGGAAGGAAGGAAGGAAGGAAGGAAGGAAGGAAGGAAGGAAGGAAGGAAGGAAGGAAGGAAGGAAGAAGAAAAAAAGAAAAAAGTATGGCCCTGTGACAGATGATAGGGATAGAAAGACAAGAGTGGAAATAGTCCCTCCCCTCAGGAAACTTTCTACTGGAACACAAGCCATTGCTGGGCTGCTCTCCCCATTAGAATGTAGAGGGGAAATCTACTTTTCTGCCTCCAGATTTTTGTTCTGCACTTGGGATGGACATGAGATAAGTCTGTGCCTTCTCAATACACCAGCCCTTTGGGGATTGGCGTGTTTCCTGTGCTCCTGTGATCCAGACTTCTTAGTCTAGAGGCTCCAATCTCCTGCTCTGACAAAGCTTAGCCCTTGTCACTATTAATAACATTGCCCCGTCAAGGAAACATTTTGCCTTTCACTGCATTCTTTCTTCTTTTCCCTTCCTCTGGCCTTCTCTTCTCCTTCAGGCAGACAAAGGCCTTCTTGCTCAAGACTTCTAGGAAGGAAGGAGGGAGGGAGGGAAGAAGGAAGGGAAGGAAAGGAGAGAGGAGGATAGGGAGGGAGGGAAGAAAGGAAGAGAGGGAAAGAAAGAAGGGAGATGGCATGGGCATTGTAACCCCAAAACTCAGGCAAACTATAAGCAGGGAAATTCCTCTGCTCACTTCTGTCCTTGTGACTCCTAATCCAAGAACATCTGGTAACTTCTTTAAAACCCTGAGATTATTATCATCCTTGGACCGTCCTTTAGATTGGAGATGGACATAGAGATGCACCTCCAGGCTACACCTCGATACCATCAGGTTGTATCTCAGACATTCATCTGTCCCCTAAACTATGAGGGTTGTCAGGCAGATTATGATTAGATGACTAAACCGCCCCACCAAATGCCTGAGTGTTTATCACTCCAGGATCACATCCTCACCATGACACAACATCATGTTCTCACTGTTGTAAAGAGTATATAGTCACCCCAAAGAGAGAATAGTGGAAAAGACTGTACAAGAATATTCATAGCTACGCTCTTTGTGGTGGCAAAAAATTGGAAAATGAGGGGTTGCCCTTTGATTGGGGAATGGCTGAACACACTGTGGTATATGTTGGCGATGGAATACTCTTGTGCTGAAAGGAATGATGAACTGGAGGGATTCCATGTGAACTGGGACGACCTCCAGGAATTGATGCAAAGTGAGAGGAGCAGAACCAGGAGAACATGGTACAGAGACCGATACACTGTAGCACAATCAAATGTAATGGACTTCTCTACTAGCAGCAATGCAGTGATCCAGGACTTATGAGAAAGAACACTCTCCACATCCAGATGAAGAACTGTGGGAGCAGAAATGCAGAAGAAAAACATCTGCTTTATTACGTGGTTGATGGGGATATGATCAGGGATGGAGACTCTAAACAATCACACTGGTGAAATTATCAATAATATGGAAATAGGTTTTGATCAATGACACATGTTAAACCCGATGGAATTGCTTGTTGGCCAGAGGAAGGGGTGGGGGAAGGGAGAGAAAGAACATGAATCTTGTAACCATGGAAAAATATTCTAAATAGCTCATTAAATTAAATTTTCCAAATTAAAAAAAAAACAAAAGAAAAAAAAGAGTACGTAGTCCTCAGAACTGATGGGTTCTGGGAGCAGCCTTTTATCTTGCTGTTCATTCCACTTATACTATCCTCATGGCCAGATTCAACATTGCTTTCTAAATTAATAAATTTCTTTTTTTATTTTTAAGCTAAGCTTTGGAGTCTTACATTCTTGCAAAAAGTGCCCTTCCCAAACCCTGAGGGTTCACCTCTGCCCCCCCCCCCAACAACAGAGGGAAGGAGGGAGGGAAAAGGAAAAAAATTTTGTTAAAAGAGACTTTTGCAGTTCCTCATGGCCCTATTCCCTTCTGATTAGCTCTCGGCTCTAGTCACCTTTTCCCCTCTCTCACCCCCAACCAAAGCAGGGTTTGCAGTCAGACTGAGAGGGGACTCCCCAAATTTCCCCATCAAACCTATCAGCCATGGGTGCAGGGCTCCTGAGGGCCTCCCTGCTCTAGGCCACTGGACTCCTCCCCCTTTCAGCTGCCCCCACCCCAGGTTCTCTGATGGAGCCCCCTGGGGCCTCCTTTTTATTATGCATGGAAGAAGATAGACCCAGGGGGACAATGAGAGGTTTGACAAGTCCTTGGCAGTAGTTTGGTCTCCAAAGTCAATTAGCACCTGCCCAGCAAGGAAAGAGGTGCATTTCCATGCAGAGGCCGGGGTGGCCAGCCAGCTTCTTGGCCCAGCTCCTGCCCACTGGGCGTCTGTAGTGCCTACTGATGCGGCTCTTCTCTCCTCAATGAACGCCTGGTTTATTTCCCCCTGGATCAAGGGCACCCACCACACGTGCTGGTGAGCTTGGAGACAATGAAAAAACGTGTGGCATTTCCCCCTCAGCCTGGGAGCCCATCCAACATGGAGGCTCTTCGGGCCAGGCTGTCCAGGCTGCCCTGTCTCCTCCCCTGGGCACCTGCACCAAGCTCAGGCCGGGCTGGAGGCTCACCGTCCCTAAAGCACCAATAGGCATCGTCCCAACGATCGTGGGGAGGAATCCCCAACCCTGAGGCTCTGGCAGCCCAGAGATGCTTCCAGGAAAGTCAGTTAGGGCCAATCGATGGACATTTAGTGAGTGCCTACTGTGTGCCGCTGGCACGCTTGGCCCTTGAGAGAAGGATTCGGGCTTGATTTCTAGATGGCAGGGCCCGGCTGGGCAGCACAGCCAGAGGCGGGCATCAGGCTTCAGCAGAGGCCCAGGGGAAGAAGAGAGGCCAGTCTGGAGGAGCAGCCCTAAGCCAGGCTCCTGTCTCTTAGGATTAGCTATTGGACAAATCATTTAATCCTCCGGCTCTTTGCCTTCTCTGTTGGCAAAATACTACTTTGGCAGCTCAGGG
Organism: Monodelphis domestica; assembly: GCF_027887165.1. Lineage (NCBI taxonomy): Eukaryota > Metazoa > Chordata > Mammalia > Didelphimorphia > Didelphidae > Monodelphis > Monodelphis domestica. The sequence continues at coordinate 3,921,556 of NC_077232.1, forward strand.
GCTGTTGTGATCCCAAGTTAATTCATGTTGGTAAATCCCTGTAAGGGCGCCACATGAAAGCCTCCAGAGCAGCCCCGGCCGGTATCTGAAAGCGCTGCTCCAACTCCCCAGCAGAACTTTTTGTCTTCTCTGCTGCCAAGTCACCAGCATCTCCACCCACCACTCCGCTCCGAATGAATGCATGGAGAAGGGCCTTCTGGAGCCCCTACTATGTGTAGGCATGGAGGCAGGAGGCACGGAGCTCCTCCTGGAAGAGGAGGAAAATCATTTCCTGGGCTGCTGCCCTCCGATCCTCTGGGATGAGGACTCTGCTGAAAGCCGGTCCAGCCCCAACATCTCACAGAGGAGGAAGCTCAAGATGGAGGATTTTCAAGGACTTTCTCTAGGGTCCGAGGCTCCAGAGGGACTCTAAACTCCAGCCCCAGGTCTCCCAGCTCAGCTCTCTTTCCACAGCCCTGCCCTTGCTACCAAGCACTGACATTTCTCCTCTCTCCCTTCCTTTGAACATAAAGGAGATGATCGGGACAGCACAGATGTGGCTATCTAGGTAATACAACTTTCAAGGGTTCCCTACAGCCATTAGAGGATAAAGTCCAGACATCTCAGCCTTTGCCCAGCGCAGGGTCTCCTGCCTGGTATGCATTCACATAATAATTTGTTATTTGATCCAGTGGCACTTTAAACTGCCTTCTCTGGCCACAGAATCTCTGAGTCTCCATGTGTCTCCCCAGTAACAATTAATTTTTTAATGTTTTAATCAGCCTCCATGGACAGCTCCTCCCTTCTCACCCCACGGAGCAGTGGGGGAAGGGAGGAAGAAAGGATGGCTGGGCTACCATGGAATGCTCGAAGGGCTTTTTGGAGGAAGAAGGACTCGGAATTGGGTGGGAGCTCTAAGGGGCAGGTGGAGGCTTGGAGAAGGAAAGTCTTCTTCCCTATTAGGGACAGTGGAGTCTTCTTGAATTCGGAGCCAGGAAAACTGGGATCCAAATTGGACCTTTCCTCCTTCCTAGCTGTGGGACACTGGCAAGCCACTTCACCTTGATTTCCTTATCTATAGAATGGGAGCAACATAGATAGCAGCAACCTAAGCAGTTTATTAGAAGTCTCAATGAAAGAGGTTCCAGAGGGTGCTCTTCCAGCACTAAGGAGGCAACTCCCCAGAGCAGGTGTTGCCAGAAGGTGTGGACTCCCATTAGTAGAGGGAGTTTTCTCACCTGGGAGTTCTCGGTATCGGTGAAATCACAAGTCCAGTCCCCACCGCCTACCTCTGATTCCCACTATCATTCCTGTCACCACACATGTAGACTGTGGCATTTGGGGGACCCTGGGAAGCTTCTCCTTCCCCCTCCCCAAATCTCCCTCTCCCTGGCCCTTCAGCCATGAAAGAATTTACACTAGCATTCCCTTTCTGGGCTTAGCTTTTGTGCCTTTTTATCTGTAAATTCCCTGGAAGAGGTTAAGAAATTAAGCCTCTAACACCTTCTTGTGAATGACTGGGTCTGTGGCTTCCCACCCCAGCAGGAGGGCCCAGGGTGCCTCAGAGCCCTGCAGGGCTGAGAGGGGCTGGGGGGAACTGCAGTGGGGGGAGACAGACTGCAGGGAGAGGGGGCTGAAAACAAACTTCTGTGGCTGGCCAGAGCTCCCCTTCCCTGACCAATCTGTTGAGGGCCTTTGTACCTCATCCTTATGATATCTGTCATTCTCAGATATCAGAATGTATGAGCTAGAAGGGACCACAAAGGGCTGTCCATCGCAAACAGGAAGCCATTGAGTCCCTGCTAGAAGCCCTTTGGGGCTAGGGAGCTCACTACTTCCCAAATGAAACTAGATGTACTTGGGAGTAGCTTTCATTGACTTCCACTCTCCCTCCATATTGGCTCAAAATTTACCTCCCTGGCACTTCTGCCCATAGTCCCTAGTCATGTGCTCTGGGGCTAATCCCGGGACATCAGATCCATCTGTCCTGGGACAAGCCCTCAGATACTCAGAAATGGTCATCACCCTCCTGCTGGACAAAATGTTCAATGAATAAATGCATGCATGCATGCATGCATGCATGAATGAATGAGAAAAACATTTCTAAGTGCTTACTATGTGCTAAGTCCTGAAAATAAAAATACAAAAGAGAATAAGCTTCTCCCATTCCTTCAAATGATCCTCACAGAAAGGACAGAGTGAAAGGAGAGAAAAAGAGCAGGATCAAAAAGATGGAGGGGAAAACATCTTAACAGTGATCATAACAGTGAATGTGAATGGGATGAACTCACCCATAAAAGAGAAACAGATAGCAGAGTGCATTGAGAACCAGTATATGTTGTTTCCAAGAAACATGTTGAAGACAGGAAGACACACACAGAGTAAAGAGCTGGAGTAGAATTTATTAGGCATCATCTGAAGTAAAAAAAAAAAAAAGAGGAGTAGCAATCATGATCTCAGGTGAAGCTAAAACAGAAATAGATCTAATTAAAAGAGATAAGGAAATTATATCTTGTTAAAAGGTACCACTGAGACACAGGTAGAACCCAGTGCAATTGTGAATTGTCTACAGGAGAGGGGTGGGAGGAGTGGAGAGAAAGAATATGAATCATGTAACCATGTAAAAATATTCTAAATTAATTAAATAAAATTTTTAAGACTAACTGAAAAATAAAAGGTACCATTGACAATGAAGTAATATCAGTACTAAACATATGTGTACCAAATGGTATATCCTTCCAATTTTTAAAGGAGAAATTAAATGATCTTCAGGAGGAAATAGACAGCAAAACCATACTAATGAGGGACTCCAACTTCCCCCTTTCAGATCTATATAAAAATCAAACCAAAAAATAACCAAGAAAGAAGTGAAGAGAGTGAATGAAATTTTAGAAAATTTAGAACTAATAGACCTCTGGAGAAAACTGAATGGGAATACAAAGAAATATACCTTATTTTAAGCAGTACATGGTACCTATACAAAAATTGACTATGTAGTAAGGTATAAAAACTTCACAACCAAATGCTGAAAAGCAGAAATAATAAATGCACCCTTTTTAAATGATCCTCTCTACAACCCTCTTTCCAAGCCTGCTTCTTCTCTGGAGTCATCTGTGGTCATCAAATGTATCCTACACCCACACACCTATGAGGGTGATCTCCAAAAGGGGGAGCCCTATGAGAAAGATCACAGAGTCGAGTCTGGGAGAAGGTGGGGGGAGGCTTGGCCAGGGTCAGCAAGAGGGTGGGTGGTGGTCCTGGGATGAGCCTGTGTCTCTCAACTCTAATTCCATGAGTCGTCCCATGATGCCACAAGAAGGGGAAAGGTTGAAGGGCTCAATTCCAGAATCATCAGATCTTGATTTTAGAGCTGAATCTCATCCCATAAGTCAATCAACATTTATTAAGTATTATTATATGTCAGGCATTGGCCCAGCTCCTTTCCCTTACAAGAGAGAAAACTGGGAATGAAATTTCCTGAGATCATGTAACTATGAAGTAGCCCAGCAGGACTGGAACTCAGACCTTCTGACTCAACATCCAGAGTTCTTTTTCCCTTTGCCAACAAATAGACATAAAGAATACCTGGGACCCCTGACTCTAAGTGACCTACGTGATTCCCACCACCAACACACACACAGACACGCTCTCTCTCCCACACACATACATTCTCCCACACGTGTGTATGCACGTACACACACGTGTGAACGCACACATGTACGCGGAAGCCTGTGAATTCGGGGACCAAGCCTGCTGGGGGAAAGGCCCTCCAAGGCATCAGGATCCTTACGGCCAGGCCAGATAACATCCCTGTTGGGGACGGGCCGTGAATTCTTAGTTAATGAGCTGACCGGCCTCTTGGGTGTGCCTCGGCTCTGAAGTCCCACTTTTCAAATGAAATAACTAAGTGGCCAGATGGGCGCTTTTCCGCAAAGGAAGGAGAGAGTTAAGAGAGGGGAGTTTCGGGACCGTCAAAGTCAAAAGAAGAAAAGGGGGGCCTCCCCGGTGAGTGATGTGTGTCCCGAAGCTGCTTTGTAAAGCCAGCTGGGGACGCGGGGAAGTGTGCAGCCTTCCAGATGTTTCACTATAAAGCAGCACACATCAAACGCGTGGCAATTCAAGCCCATTACCTGCCTGCTGCCTTTATGTCTTATTTCAAAGGGGAATCAGCTGAACTTTCCCTGTAATCAGGATCCCTCTTGAAGGCATGTCTTGAATGGACTGTGAGGAAACACCACACAGAAAGCCACCAGCTCTGTCCGGGCTGGGCTGGCCCGGAGCTTCCTGGGAAGGGCAGCGCCTGGGGGAGGCAGAGGGCACAGGCCAGGCAATGCCAGCTGCCCGATTCCAAAGGCTCTTTGCACCAAGGTTTGGTCACCCAGGATGCCCAGGGGCACTCCCGGAGCGCTCGTTCCTCCATTCCCGCACCCACTGGGCTTCTTGGCCGCTGGGACCTCAGTCGTGGCTACAGTCCTGTTGGGAAGGCACAGCTACCTTGGGGGAGCCCTGGAGATGGCAGAGCACTTGTTCTCGATCCACCCCACAGGGGAGCCATCTGCCTATTTGTAGGTGGCCCCAGGGTGGGCAGGTCAGGGGCTTGCAGAAAAGAACACTGATTAGGGAATCTCAGGCTTGAGAGTGGAGTGGGAGACCTCAGTGGTTATCTCTCATCCTGAATAAAAATCCCCCTACAAGATAATAGCATCCATTCCACTTGTTGGAAGGCCTCTGATGAAGAGGAGGACCCCTCTCCACCTGAAGCGACCCAATTGCCCCATAGACGACTTTCACTGTTAGGAAGGCTTTCCTGGCATGAAGCCTGAATTGGCTTCTTTTAGACTTTACCTCACTGGATAGAACATTGGGCCTGGAGCCAGGAGGACCTGAGTTCAAATCCAGCCTCAGATACTTATTAGCCGTGTGACCCTGGGCAAGTCACTGAACTTGGTTTGCCTCCGTTTCCTAATCTATAAAATGAGCTGGAGAAGGAAATGGCAGACTACTCCAGTATCTTGCCAAGAAAATCCCAAATGGGGTCATGGAGAGTTGGGCATGACTGAAAAACAACAATTGCTCCTTGTTCTGCCCTCTGGGGCCAAGCAGGACCAAGCTAATTCCTCTTCCAATACCACCTTCCAAATACTTCAAATACTTATCCCCTTGCCTGCTTCAGGCAAATCATTCCTCCTTTCTTCAGCTGATCCATGGTGAGGAATGATAGCTAGAGCACTGGAGGCTCTGGAATCAGAGGATTCTAGTTCAAATCCTACCTCTACTAGTGGTGTGACCTTGAACAAGTCACAACCTTCCCAGACCTCATAGTCTCAAGTGTTAGATGAGCATCAATAACCTCTGAAATCCCCTCCAGCTCTAAATCGATGGCCCTAAGACTATCCTGGCTGTACCCTTTTAGATATCACCTGTGCTCACACTTCTATCCACGACCCAAGGGCCATTCATTCCCCCTCTCCAAGCCTTCCTACCTTGCTGGGAGTTACATAGGTGGTCTAGAAGGTTCCTTCCTATTATAGGTCTTCTATGGAGTTCTCAAATATAAATATGGTTCTTTCCATCGTCCTAGTGCCAGCCCTGGAATTCCCGGTGCCTGAGGCCAAAAAGGACCTTTCTACACTTCTCACTGCCTCCCCAAAGGGCAGTGAACACCAAGAGCCAGTCTACTGTGGGTCACCTTTTTTAAAAGTGTTTGCTTATTGTCAAGTTGACCCAAGTCAACAAACATTGATTAATGACCTACTGGGTGCTTGCATAGAAAGATTCAGGATGCAAAGAAAGGCAAAATCCCTGCCTACCCTCAAGGATCTTACAGTTTAATGGGTGCAAAGAAGGACAGGTGGGTGCCCCAGGCAGGACAGAGAAGTCACCTCAGAGGGAAGGCACTGGCCAACAAGAGATTTCTGTTTCATTCCATCACAGCCTTGCTCAGGCCTCTTGTGTGGAGTCCCTGGGTGACTACTTGTCCACATCGCAGCTTCTAGACCAGGAAATGGAGGGTCCATTGGGAGACAGATGCTTCTTACTTCACTCCCCAAGAGGAGAGAGTCAAGACAAAGGAAGGTGCTTCCAAATGGCTGGGGGGGCCATAATGAAATGGCGGCTCAGGAAGCCAGTCATGGGACCTTAGATCTGAGAGCTCAAAGGGATCTTGGAGGCCACTAGGGTAACCTCCCCCTTCACAGAATAAAAGAACTGAGTCCTGAAAAAATCAAATGATTTGTCTAATACAACACAAATAGCAAGTAACAGAACCAGGATTTGAACTCAGGTCCTCTGACTTGACTCAAAATCTAGTCTTCCCAGAGCCTCACTGCCTCTGAACCAGTTAATTCTTTAATTAATTTAACTTATTACTAGGTTACAAGATATGAATTAATGTAATACTTTAAGACATAGAAGGATGGAACAAGGACACATCCATGGGACCTTGTAAACATGGGGTATTTTCAAATGGAACCTGGGACAACTGAAGAAGCAAAGAGCCACATGGGACTGTGGAGTTCAGTGAAGACAGAAAACCAGGAATCCTTGGGGGCCTCCACACAGTCAAGAGATGGGTTGGCAAGTAGACGGAGCTGAACTGGAGGTCAGAAGATGTGGGTTCTAGCCTTGGTCTATCCCTTCCCTTCTCTTCTCTGGGGAGCTGGACTGATTGATCTCTAGGGTCCCTTCTGTGATTCCTAATACTCCTGTAAACTTCCTAAACCATTTAGAGCCCTGGACCCAGACCAGCTATGGAGGGGGATGAGCGTTGTTGTTGTTGTTTTCTGAATTCTTCATGGCCCTGGTCACCTTTGACCTCTCCTAGTCTTCAAACAAGGGCGCCAAGACCCTCCTGTTAACATACTCCTGCAATGATTGCATGTTAATAGGACTCTCTGAGTGGACTCCTAGGCTTGCAATTTAAAAATGAATGGGAGCCAATGCTGTGTCCTGGGGATGAAAGCAGTAATCCAGGGTGGTGACAGCTAAATGCTTTAGCCAGAGTTCTTTGAAATGAAAGCCACCCAAACGTTGGTGCTAACCTATTACCACCCCCAAGACGAAGAAAAGGGAATGTCAAGAAATCGGCTTCCTCCTCTTTGGAATGGAAGGCTGGGGGGCGGGGGGGGAGGAGGAGGGAGTCAGGAATTAAGGCTAGGTTCATCCTAGTCCAAGATTTGAAGTCTGAAGGAACTTGAGAGGTCCCCATGTCTAATTCCGCCTTTTTATAGATGAGGAAACTAGAGTCCAGGAATGTGACTTAATTTGCCCAAGGTCACTAGATTGTAAATAGTAGAGACATACACAAACCCAAGTTCTGGGTCTCCATTTCCCTACGGGTGTCCCCGTGATTTGGCCTGGAGGGTCTCTGTGGCAGTTTAGCCCAATGGGATGACTGTTGAGTGCCTGGAATCTATTTCTGCTTGGAGAGCAAGAACTTGACGAGGCAGTCACTGAGGAGCTCCTCCAGCCCCGAGTTCTTTGATCACATTAGACTCCCTCCCAGATTTATCCTCTTTGAAACACTAGAAAGTTCCAATGGACTCCGCCACTTCGGAAGCGAATACTTGATCTGGAAGAGAAAATGGAGAAAGACGGAACATGGACCGAAATTGAAATAAAGACAGCTGGAAAAATAAACAACTGAGTTCATCGGCAGTGAGCTCAGGCTTTGTGGTAGCCGAGGGAATTCTATTTTTGAAAGGTCATCCCTTCACCCCAGCATTCCTTCCCCAAGCTCGCCCGCCTGCCGATCGGGTCCTCAAAGGTCTTTATTCTTCTTTTCTTGGCATACGCCACACAGCGACTGCCATAGATAATGGGACTGCTTGGGCAAAGAGACGGAGAAAAATCCCGGCCAGCCCGAAGAGAAATGGTATTGTGGAGGGCATTCTCCAGCGAGCAGGATGTTCCGGGAGAGCAGAACAGAGCCCAGAGCTCAGGGAAGGTGGAGATGGACTAGATTCCAAAGACAAAAACGGAGGGGCGATCTTTGGGAGCTTGATGGTGGCTTCCAAATGAGCCATTTAGGGATTCAAGGAACCCTTTAGTACCTTGGAGGGAATGCAATGTGGTGGCATCTACACAAGACAACGGGAGACAGGCTTTTTCTGGAGAAGACAGCCTAAGAAACGTTTGTGAAGGATTAACTATGGGCAAGCCATTGGACTTGGTGGTGGGGAAACAAGGGTGAAAACAGCATCCTCCTTGCTTTCCTTCAAGAAGCTTACAATCTAGTGAAAGGTGTGGGGCAGGGAAGGGTACTGAGACTAATTTAGAATGGAAGCCAAGGTGATTAGTTGAGTTGAATCCTTCAACTTATGGTTGCCTCAGTTTATCCCTTTTGCCATTTGGACCCTTTGTCATCAATCCCTCTCAAAATCAGCTTGCACCAATGACTCATTTGGACTCCTTCCTCAAAGTAAATTCCCAGCACCCCCCCTCAAAACCAACATCAATCTCAAGGAGGCTGAACTCATTTTGGCTGAGATCTCTGTGAGTCTCCAGGCTCTTTGGTAAAGGGAGTCTCAATGGCAGTGTGGCACAGTGGGGTGACTGCTAGAATCGAATCTAGTCAGCTTGGGATCTGAGCATATTATAAGGCAGTCATGGATGTGCTATCCTTATACCCTGGGCCTTCACAAAGCCCAACCAGTCTTTGGTGAAACCATCCTAAGGAGTCAAAGTATGTTGTCTAGGGGTTACTGCTCCCTAATGCCTCATATCACAGCTTTGTGGACCAACATACAGATGTACAAGCACATGTGACCATCTTTGGTGCTTCTAAGGGAGCCCCAGGAGCCCCGGTTTGGGAGGCAGAAGCGCCTCAAGGCTTCATAGCTGGGTGTTCCCTCAACTACTCCATAGCTGTCTCTTACTAGTGTTCACATTCACGTTTATCCCCAGACACCCCACATTCAGACAACAAACATGGCTGTCTCTATGTGCTTGGGACAGGATAGGCTTCTTCTATGTAAAAAGAAAAACATCTGGGCCACATCTGGGTAAGGTTTCATAGCATCACTAATGGAGCTTGCAGAATTGAAGGATAAAGGAGGAAAGAGTTTCCAAGGCAGAATCCTTTTCCTCATCCCTTCTGGAAGACCTTGAACCCTCCCCTTCCCCCTTTCTGTTACTGTAGAGGACAATATCATCTTCCCAGTCCCTTAGGTTCATAACCTAGCAGTCATCCCTGACCACCCCTCAGATCCAATATGGCGCCAAGGCCTGTTGATTTCACCTTTTCAACATCTCTCAATTCTTCTCCCTCCTCTCCTCTGACACTGCCTCATCCCTAGTGCAGGCCCTCATTATCTCATACTTGGACTATTGCAATGGCCTCCTCAGTCTCTCTTCACTCCCAACCATCCTCCATTCAGCCACCAAAGTGATTTTCCTAAAACACAGATATGATCATGTTGCTCCTCTACTAAAAAAATTCCAGTGGCTCCCTATTGCCTCCGAGATCAAATAGACAATCCTGTGCTTGGTTTTTAAAGCCCCTTCATAGCTTTCTTCTTCCCATCTTTCCAGGCTTTTGGTATCTTGATTCCTTCCTCCCCACCCCACCATATATCCTCTGATTCACCAATCAAACTGGACTCCCTTAAACCAGTCACATCATTTCCAGACTCCAGGGATCTTCCCCAACTGTGTCTCAGACCAGGAATACTCTCCATCAAATTGGTCTCATGGCTTTCCCTGGCTCCCTGCTAAAATCCAACCTTCTACAGAAAGTCTTTCCAAGGGACAGCTGGGTAGCTCAGTGAATTGAGAGTCAGGCGTAGAGATGGGAGGTCCTAGGTGCAAATCTGTCCTCAGACACTTCCTAGCTGTGTGACCTTGGATAAGTCACTTAACCCTCATTGCCTAGCCCTTACCATTCTTCTGTCTTGAAACAAATACACAGTAGTGATTCTCAGACAGAAGGTAAAATTAAAAAAAAAAAAAGAAAGCCTTTCCCAATCTCCCTTAGTGCAGCTTACTCAATCTTCCTTAATGCCAGTCCTCTGGGATTATTTCCAATTTATCTCATCTGGAACCCAGGCTGTCACCCAAATGGGGGAGGCAGTGGGCACCTGGTTTGGTGGATCGTGGTATCCCCAGCACTTAGCAGAATGCCTGGCACAAAGAGGGCACTCAGCGAATGCTAGCTGGACTTGGCTCTTGGCTTAACATCCCTTTGATCAGTTTTAAAGTTCCGCAGATGCAGACGACCTGAACTACTGGAGTCGGAACACAGACAAAAGCAAGCACTTTTTCACGTGTTTATTTGGGTTTGGGTCCTATAAGATTATTCTCTTACAAAAATGAACAATACGGACATGTGTTTTGCCTGATAATACGTGTATGACCCAGATCAAATTGCTGGCCAGCTCCAGGAGTGGGGGGGGGGGGGGGGAAGGAGACAATTTGAATCCTACAACTTGGGAAAACTTATATGGAAATTTGCTATTACATGTAATTGGTAAAAAAAAAAATTAAAAATGATCCCAAACAGAGTTCTTCAGAGTTGTTTTCCCCTCCAAGTCATCCCTCCGTCCACTCTTCAGCTCTCCTCCCATGGCAGCAGCTTTTCCCATCTTTGTCTGCATCTCTCCGTTTCCTCATGTGCCTGATGCACAATAATATTCCCCAACATCCCGATGCCAAAATTTGCTTAGCCATTCCCCGCGTGGAAGGACGCCTCCTAAGTCTCCAGTGTTTGAGAGCTGCTCTAAATAGATTGTTTTTATTCTTTAGAAAATACTAGGAGGGTTTTTGTTTGTTTGTGTTTTAACTGGGCTGAGAATTTCATCTTGTTTGGTCCTTGAGGTTTCTTGGCACTTTGGGCCAATAGTCTTGTTGCTCTTCTGTCATTTTAGCCATGTCCCACTCTTCTTTTTTTATTTTTATTTATTTAATAATTAATTAAAGAGATTTTCCCATGGTTACATGATTCATGTTCCTTCTCTCCCCTCTTCCCTCCTCCCTCCTGGAGCTGATGAGCAATTCCACTGGATTTTACATGTATCATTGTTCAAAACCTATTTCCATGATATTCATATTTGCAATAGTGATCATTTAGAGTCCAAATCCCCCATCATATCCCCATTGAACCATGTGATCCTTCTTTCTCTGGATGTGGATAGCATCTTTTTGATAAGTCCCTCAGGGTTGCCCTGGATCATTGCATGGCTGCTAATAGAAAAGTCAGTTACATTCAATTGTGGTACAATGTATCAGTCTCTGTGTACAATGTTCTTCTGGTTCTGCTCCTTTTGCTCTGCATCAGTTCATGGAAGTTCTTCCAGTTCACATGGAATCCCTCCAGTTCATTATTCCTTTCAGCACAAGAGTATTCTATCACCATCAGATACCACAATTTGTTAAGTCATTCTTCAATTGAGGGACACCCCTTCATTTTCCAGTTTTTTTGCTACTACAAAGAGTGCAGCTATGAATATTCTTGTACAGGTCTTTTTCCTTATTATCTCTTTGGGGTACAAACCCAGCAGTGCTATCAAAAGATAGGCAGTCTTTTAAAACCCTTTGGGCATAGTTCCAAATTGCCGTCCAGAATAGTTGGATCAATTCACAACTCCACCAGTAATGCATTAATGTCCCAATTTTGCCACATCCCCTCCAACATTTATTACTTTCCTTTGCTGACAAATTATGTCCCAATCTTTTTTAATTTTTTATTATTTATTCCATTTGGGGTTTTCTTGACAAAGACTCTGGAGTTTTTAGCCATTTCCTGCTCATTTTATAGATGAGGAAACTGAGGCAAACAGAATGAAGTGACTTGCTCAGGGTCACACCATTAGTCAATGTCTCAGGCTGGATTTAGATTCAGAAAGAGGAGGTTTCCTGACTCTAAGTCCAGCAATCTATCCACTGTGCCACCTAGCTGCCCATACTCTGAGGTATATTATGAGACAAAGATTCTTTAATTGGGGACAAAAAAAGCCTTTCTAAAAAATACCCTATGGCCAAGTATTTTCCCCTGCTTCTTTTTAGAGGTTGGGGACCATGAGCACCAACCCCTGCCTTTAATCTCGGGTTAATCTCAATATGTTGAATCATTTTGCTCAACTTTATTTTCTTCCATTTTAAAATTAATTAATTTTTTAAGCAAGTTATGGCTCTCTGAGAGGGGATAGAGGAAGAGACCCAATGAGAAATATAAGGGCTATAAAAAGTAAGCTTGATTGACTAATGTGTATCTTTAAGAGTACTCTCATACCCATTCACAAATCCATTGGTAGGTTTTTAATTCTCTCTCTCTCCCTCTGTGTCTCTGTGTGTGTCTCTCTCCCTCTGTGTCTCTGTGTGTCTCTCTCTCCCTCTCTGACTCTCTGTCTCTGTTTCTCTCTCTCTCTCTCTCTCTCTCTCTCTCTCTCTCTCTCTCTCTCTCTCTCTCTCTCTCTCTCTCTCTCTCTCCCCTTCTTCCCCTCTCTACCTTTCTGTTTCTGTCTTCCCTTTTCTCCCTTTCTCTCTGTCTCTGTCTCTTTTTCCCTCCCTCTCTCAGTCTGTGATAACTGGAATATACTCTGGCTGACTGGAGAGCTGCTGCTAGGGGAACCTGAGAGTGCCTAGTTACAATGGAGATAGATGAGAGATAATGAGAGATCCTGCTAGAGGGTATTGCTCTGGAGCTGCCTATTGATCACTAATGGCTAATAAGTCAAGATATTTTCTACCCTCTTCCTCCCTCAATGCCACCCTTCACCTTCCAGTTTCCACCTACGCTTTCCTGCCCCTTTTCCTCTCCCTCCCTCCCTGTTGGTCAGCCATCTTTCTATTTAACTCAAAGATGAACTGTGAGATTTAGAGAAGATACTCTTGTTCTCTTTTTTAGGTAAGGAGGTTTATTGGGAAACAGGATGAGGATTGAGTAAGAGGGATAGGTATGACCCTAATCTATAAGGAGAATTAGGAGGGTGTGGGGAAATGTCAGTCTAGTCACAGCAGTGATGCAGGGACAATCAGAGAGTTGGGAGGACAAGTATCTTTCCTCTTTTCTTCTTTCTTTAGTCAGATAATCTCTGCTTGAGTAACTCAAAGTCCAGACTCTGTCAAAAGCCACAAAGGTCTCTCTCTCTCTGCCTAAGCCGGGAAAAGCCAGTCTCTCCCCTTTGGTCAGAAAACCCCAAAAGCCCAAATCTCCTCAGTTCATCTCCCCTCACCAGCTCCAACTGACTCTCCTGGGAACATTCTATTTTGGAATGAACCTTGATTTGCAGACCAGGTCCCCAGCTTTGTTTCTTGCATGCTTGTCTTGGCTTGTAAGTCCTCTCTCTCTTAATGCCTCTTCCACAAGCCTCTCTATTTCTTTCTGTCTCTCTGTGTGTCTCTCTCTCGCTGTCTCTTTCTCTCTGTCTCTGTCTCTGTCTCTTTCTCACACATACACACACACACACACACACACACACACCTACTCCAGGTAAACTCCCAGGCCTTCCAACATGTCTTATATTTTTTACCCCTTGTCCCATGCCAGCCTCCTTGCCTAGAATGCTTTCCTCTCCATTAGAGAGAACATTGACCTCAAAGCCAGGAAGACCTGGGTTTGAATCCCACCTGGGACACCTAACTTGTTATATGGTCCTGGGGGAGCCCTTTTGCTACCCGAGCCTCAGTTTTCCCAATACATAAAATGGAGGGTATGACGCTGGAAGCCATCTCATAGGATTGCTGTCAGGCTCAAATGAGTCCACAACGACTGTTGTTATTGGTGATCTTTGCCAGCCTCCTGGGTCCTGTCCTCGCCTTCCAATGCGGTCCCTTCTCCTGGCTCTCTTTGCCCTTCTGGAGGCCTCAGCTTTCTGCCCCTGCTGAACTCTCTGGTTCTTGCTCCTGCCGTCCCCTGCCTTCCAGGATGGGGCTGGCTGGTGGGTTTGGGTTCGGGGATCTCCGGGCCTCCACATCAGCTCCAGAGACAAGGCCGGAGGACAGCTCCGCCCCGGGACAGAAGATGGGCAGCCCCTCCCTGCAGGGCTGTCCCATGTGTCTGTCACATAACTGGTCATTTAACATCAGAAAGTTGATCAGAGCTGGGCCTGGGGAGCAGCCCCTCTCCTAATGGGCCCCCTGCCTCCGCCGGGGCCGGGGGGGCCTTTGAAGAAGCCCTTTATGGTAATGGATGGTAATGGGAGCAAGCCCCCCAGAGGCCCAGGATCTCCAGGTAGGAAGCCCCACAAGAGATAATCTAATTACTCAGGAAAACAAATTACTTTCAACCAAAACAAATTACTTTCAATCACTGGGCAGCCGATAAGATCTCAAAGCTGCTGACAAGCGGGGCCCAGAGGGAGAGGCTGCCAGGTTGATGGGCTCCATTTTTCCCTCCTCCTCAGTTCGATTTGCTGAATGATAAAAGAGCCTGAGCTGAGTGTCCTCTCCCAGGCAGCCTTGCTCCAGATTTCGGCCGCCCGCACTGTCTCCCTAGAGAGATCTTTAAAGGAAAACATCTGTTCTGGGCTGGGCCGTCCGGCGGGGCCCAGCGTGCGGTCCAGGGCCTTCTCCCCGAGCCGGCCGAGGGGGACCTCTCCGACCACCCCAAGCAGCCTTTCCCTGAGCAGACGAGTCCCCGAGGGCCGCTGACTCCCAAGGGCAGCTCTTCCTATCTGGATGAGTTCTTGGGACGCTGGCACAAGCTGGAGGGTCAGCCTGATGTCGGGGCTCCCTTCGTCTCCTACGTCGAGCACCCCCCTCCCTTTCAGCCATCTGGCACGTAGTGTGTCTTCAGGTAGAACGAAAGCTCGGGGAGGGCAGGAATCCTTCTTTGTCCTCCTCTTCCCAGGGCTGGCTTCAGACGGGGCTCCTTCTCTCTGCCCACCCGCCTATCATTGACCCAAGAGCCGCAGGGGATGGCGTTGTCATCCTCCAGTCGCTCCGAGTCGTGTCTGCTCCTCTGTGACCCCATTTCATGCACAGATGGGGGGGGAGGCCTTCTCCAGCTCATTTGGCAGGTGAGGAAATGGAGGCAAACAGAGCTGAGTGACTCTCCCAGGGTCATGCGGCTAGTCAGTGTCTGAGGCCAGATTTGAACCCAGGAAGGAGAGTTTTCCTGACTTCAGCCCCACCATGACGCCTCAGACCTGAGACGTCGCCTCATCGAACCCAAGTCTGTGGGGAGGAATGGTTCTGCCCAAGGCGGGTGGAAGGGCCAGGACTGAAAGCAGGGCTCCCCCCCCCCCAGCCCAGGCCTTTCTACGAGGCCCTGCACCTCGCACCTCCCTCTCCCTCTTGGGCCTGGGAATCTTCCTGCCTTATTTTTCCAGTGAGCTGCTGGGATGGTGGACGGCCTCCTGGCCCTTGTGTGCCACGGGCTCGGGCCGGGCTGAGGTCAGGGAATGAGCGAGCCCACGCGGGGCCCCATTTACTCTGCCCTCGGCCACTGACCCCGCTGAGCTCACCGGCCTCAGCTCCCCATGTCTAAAGGGGGTTTCCCTGGCGGCTGGCCCAGGGGCCTGGAAGGGCTTCTGCCAGCAGGGCCTCACACCACGGGCTCCCCGGCCAGGCAGCAGGAAGCCAGGAAGGCCCTTGTGTTGCTCGGCTTGGGGAGCCTCCAACAAGGGAGAGCCCCGAGGGATGCCCCTAAACCAAGACGCTCCCATCCCCTTCCAGCAAGTTTCGAACTGGTCCAGCAACCAGAGTTCATGGGTTCAACCCTTCACCGTGGGGAGGTCGCCACCTTCAACTTCCTCGTGTTACAAATGGGGAAACTGAGGCTTAAGACCTCGAGTGACCTATCCAAGGTTACACAGGGGTGATTCAGCCGGTCTTGTGCCCGCGTTTTGTTAGATTGAATTCAATTCATTTTAATGCCTGGAATCACAGACTTAGACTAGGAGGGACTTGGAGACCCGAGTCCAAGTTCAGCCATTTGTCCTTCGCAGGGTTCCTTCCATCTCCGTCCCCTTCTGCCCAGAGACGATGCTGGTGCTCCGAGCCTCGCTCATCTCGTCATTCAAGGCCCCCCTCTTGGAGTGCCCACCCACGGGGTGACTGCTGAGCCTGTCTTCCTTGGGGTCCGCCCCTTCTGAGAGGGGCAGACGGGCTCCCAGCAGCGTGACGGGGACGTCCGGGGCCTCCCTTCTCCTCCCCACCATGCCGTGGTCCTCTGCTCTTAACTGTCCCCACCCCGGGCGCACACGCACACGCCTTCACTGATGCCTCAGAGACTGCCCCACGGAACTCTCAGGCCGGGTCTTTGAGATCTGGAAGATGTTTGGATGGGGAAGGCCAGGAGAGGCCCGATCCAGGACCCAGCGAAGCTGGCCGTGAAGCCCAGGAGGCGGAAGCCACTAGATCGGGTTGTGCCCATTTGTGGGGTCAGGGCTGTGACGTCATTCTAAAAGGACCCCCCCCCAGGCAAGTCCCTCCCCCAGAGGCGGTCCTCCACGCCACGCCATGTCACGTCACGTGGGCTTCCGCTGCAGCCGCTCTTCCAAGGACAGAAATCATCGGGAAGGTGTGGAAAGCCCACAAAGTCTCCCGAGATTTCTCTTCTTTGGACTTGGATCTCAGGGCCATGCCCGGAGCGTGAGCACTTGCTGGCCCAGAGAGAACCTGAGGGAGGTGCTGCAGGCTCTAACTGTTGCTCCCGGAGGCACGGATGAGGCCCCGAAGGAACAAGAGGCTTCGAAGGGGTGGAAGCAGGATTGGAGCTCAGCCGCTTCCACTCCCTCTGACGTCAGAGGCCGGGCTAAGGAGAGGCCGTTACGGACAGCCGCTCTTGGGCCTCCGCTCTTCCTCCTTCCACCTTCCTTCCAGGCCTGGCGCCTTTCCCTGGAGAGCCAGGAGCCTTGTGGTCCTCAGAAGGTCCCTCATCCCCGGGCCTCCCTTCTCTGACTCCCGGGCCCTTCTTGCGCTACCGCCCAGGCTGCCTTGGACTCTGCTTTGATTCCCAGAACGGTCCGTTTGGATGGTCTTTGGGGGAATCGCGGGGCACCTCTTGGATGAAAGGACCGAGGAGGTGCCGAAGGGCTTTGGAACGGCCTCCTTGGAGGGCCGGAGCCTTCGGAGGGCGAGAACGGGCCTCTGGGGGCCCAGGGAGGGAGGCCTTTAGATCATCGTGTAGTTAGTTACAGCCTGGAAACAGCGTGGGCACCCCAAGCCTCGGGAGGGAAGGAGGAACACTGGGTGCCCCGAGGCGGTTTCCAAAAAAGAAAGGAGAGAAGAGAAGAGAAGAGAGCGGTGTGGAGGCGGAGGGCCGGCCTCCTCCAGGCGGAGGCCATTTTGCCTGGCCCCACACCTTGGATTCTACCATCGTGACTTTCTGGAGTTTGTTATCCTTTCTATGGCGCCACTGAACCTCACACTGAGCGCAGGGAGGTCAGCTTGGGCTCCTCATTGGCCGGGACTCATCCAGCTGGCTCTTCTGCACCCGGTAACTTTGATTGTTGTCCAACCCCTCACCTTCGTCATAGAATGAATGCCGAGTATTGGTTCCGAGGCAGAAGAGTGGTCAGGGCCGGGCAATGGGGGTGAAGTGACTTGCCCAGGGTCACCCAGCTGGGAAGTGGCTGAGACCAGATTCGAACCCAGGACTTTCCATCCCCGGGCCTGGCTCTCCATCCACTGAACCACCCAGCTGCCCCCACCTGGCTCACCTTTAAGGCAGGGGCTTCACAGTGGGCTCAATTGTACCCTTCCTCAAATGTGTCTGGGTTCCTTTTATGGGATCCCCCCAGACTCCTAACCTGCCCTGCACGGTTCTGAGCTGTGTGCAAGGCAAAGCTCTCTGTGTACAGTGGCAGGGAGGTCCCGGGAGCAAAGGTGGCATCATTTTCCTCCTTACATCCAGCGCCCAGAATAGCCCGATTTTTAAAAGCAAATGCAAAGTACACGGTAGAGTGCCTGTGCCGACATTCACCTCAAACAGCCACCCACTGTGGTGGGGCCACATTTGATCCACACATGGGGCAGGTGGGATCTTGGGATGCAATAACACTGAGGGGGCTGCTGCGGGCTCAGTGGACCGAGAGCCAGGCCTGGAGATGGGCTGTCCAGGGTTCAAATCCAGCCTCAGACACGATTTAACTGGGTGGCCCTGTTCAGGTTACATGCCGATTAATCGATTGATTTTAGGCTTAGCTGAAACCAGGATGAGACGGCCAGGGCTTATCCCCCAGGCTGTGCCTCACCGTCTCCTACTTGCTAGAAACCATAAGGCACAACCCCAGAATTCCTGCTGCTTTGCTAAGGCCTTTCTTCCCTCGCTGTCATATTCCCTGCCTGCTTCCTCCTCTCTGAGGCTCATGCCTCCTTGCTGTCGTTATTGTTCAGTAGTATCTGACTCTTTGTGACCCCATCTGGGGCTTTCTTGGCAGAGATGCTGGAATGGTTGGCCGTTTCCTTCTTCAGCTCATTTTACAGAGGGGGAAACTGAGGCAAACAAGGGGAAGTGACATGTCCAGGTCACACAGCTAGAAAGTGCCTAAGACCAGATTTGAACCCAGAGAGAGGAATCTGTCCACGGCACCATCTTGCTGCCCCTCATGCTTTCTAAGCCGTAGAAATTCTGTCCTTGTTCCCCCATAAATCCTCCATGGAGGCCCAGCCACCACTTCCTCCCCTCTTTAGACTCTGCATCCCTGCCCTCTCCATCTGCTTTCCCCGCTCTTAAGGCATCACTGGCTCATTTCCTTTTCCTGGCCTACATCACCTGAAGTCTCCTTCTGGAATCTTCGGGCTGAGTTCTTGCTGTGCTGTTGTCGTTTTCTTTAAAAACAGGTGAGTGGCAGCTGGAGTCAGGAAGACTCGTGTAAATGGAGATCTTGAACCTTTGACTTCATTTCCCAGAAGTCCTTGGTATTTCCCAGAATTCCCTATAATCTCTCCTGCATCTCCACTCGAGAGTTATTGGTATTTAACTGGTGGTAACTCCTCCCACAGCCTCTTTGTTGGGCAACAATCAGCAGTGATGGCGGTGAGTGGGGAGGGCTGAAAATGGCTAACCAGCCGTGGGCACGTGGTCTTTATGTTGTATCTTCTTTATTCCTTGATTTCTAATGATCCTTAATAAACCTCATAAAATAGAAATTTTTTATTATTTGAGATGTAATTTAATTTTCTACACTCATCTTCCCGATTTCAGATCCTTCCTCAGACACTTACTAGCTTTGTGACCCTGGGAAAGTCACTTACACTCTGTCTGTCTAAAAAATTACAGTAGGTGATTGGCCTCCGTTTGTTCTCCCCAGTCTAAAAGACTGGGTAGCAAGGAGCCGGGGCTCTGTTATCCAAGGACTTGCCAGCCTGGGGCTCTGGAGTATTCTGGTACTTAAGACAATTAATACTGTATCCTGTCCCAAAGAAGCTGATCTGCTCCAGGGTCTTCCTCTTCCTCTGGGGCTCTGGGTGGGCCACCTCTGCCGGACAGTGACGGACTCCTCACCTGAGTTGATGGCGCCCACCTTGGCCTTCTTTGATTCTGATCCCCAAGGGATGACCAAACAACGTTGTCTCCATCAATGAATAGACATAACAGGAGCATGGGCAGGAAAGACTTGAACCCACCAGTGAGACATATTGTGAAAAGGAGGGGGGGGCAGAATCCGGCTTGACAGAGGGGCCAATGAAAGCTGATGACAGAGAGGAGGGGGGGAAGCCTGTTTTTGTTTGCCTTCCTTTTTCTGGGCAAAGGAGGGTGACTTTCCCCCTGGAAATGACAATTGATGAGTGGAGACCCAAGATAAAGAAGGAGGCAAGCCTTCAAGTCAACTGCTTTGCCAGTAGGTGTTTGTTAAGCTCCTACTGTGTGTCAGGCACTGCGCCAAAAAGAGATAAGAGACAGTCCTGCCCTCAAGGAGCTCACAATTTAGTGAGGGAAGCAGCAGGCAAACATATATGTGCAAAGCAAGCTCCATGTGGATCAAAGATGGATCCACAAAAGCGAATATTTGTTGGAATTAAATGTTGGGACAAATCAAGGGTGTGCTGGAGCCCCCAAGAGTTGGTTGTTAAATTTTCAGTGTGAGAATTTACACCTCCAAAATCAGCCAGTGGGACAACTTGTGGCTCGGTTTTTCTTCTTTAAAAAAAAAATGAATTAAGTCTTTTTTTTTAAATGTCAAGCATTTTCTCCCAACTCTCCCTTAAAAAAATCTATTGGTTCTTCTTCTGTTGAGTTCTAGACTTAAGAAAGTAACAGAGAAAATACCAATAACATATATTAGACTGAATACAGACTATAGCAGGTATCTTCTTTCCCCTCCAGAGTTGGTTGTTAAATTTTTACTAGCACACTCCTGAAAACTTCTACGTTCATATGAGATACATACACGATAATCAAGGAAGGGGAAAGGTCCTGAAAGAACTGGCAGATTTCATAGCCACTGTCAGTAATATCGGGAAGATGGTAGGAAATGAGAGAGCTGCCACATGATTGGAGAGGGGCAAATGTGATCACCATTTTCATGGCTAGACTTGGATTCCTGGGAAAAAATTCGAGAATGAATCATGAAAGAGACTGTTGGTGAATGTTTAGAAAAGGAAACTGTGATTACAAAGAATCTGTACAGATAACTTCATCATTAGCAGGTCCCACCATACAAAACTCATTTCTTTTTTGACAAGATGTCTAAAATAATAGGGGCAGCCAGGTGGCACCATAGTGGGTAGAGTCCTGAGGACTCATCTTCCAGAATTCAAATCTGGCCTCAGACATTTATTAGCCATGTGACGTTGGGCATTTAACACTGTTTGCCTCGTTTTCCTCATCCATCAAATGAGCTGGAGAAGAAAATGGCAAACCACTCTAGAATCTCTTCCAGGAAATGCCCGAATGTGATCCCAAAGACTCAAAACAAAGCTTGTTTGAATAGGTCAGGTAGAACTGATTGCTATCATAGGCTTTACCTTTTCTTCTAATTTCCTGTAGATTTTCATCTTTGCATAAGACAGAGTAGGACACAGGCATTTTTACTTTTGTTTGATATTGTTAGTTACTCATTCCATCCAGCTGCCATCTTGAAAAAATTCCAGGGGACACATAATGTGATGATCCCTGAGTACCAATGAGGAGACAAGCTACCCCCCCCCACACACACAGAGGTGATAGACTCAAGCTGCAGATTGAGCTATGCAGATTTGGCCATTGGTATTTGCTATAAGGAGTTTGCTTTTCTTTTTCTTTGTAATGGGGTAGGAAGAGAAAATATTTTCATGAATTGAAAAACATTTAAATTCTCTAAAGACATATCTTGTATGTCCATGTGCTCTTCATTTCTTCATCCTGGACCATATTTTGCAGCATATTTTTCATCACCCTCCCTTTGGATTTGAGGTTATAGATTATTCAAATTTGAGGGTCATAACCATTCTTTGCAGGCATTCTCTGCCACCTTATTGGAAACAATTTGTTTGTCAACAATCTATAGAGCTGTCCTCATAGTGGTCTTTTTGCTTATGTTTCTTGTCAGTGGGAGAGGATTGTGTAATTAGAAACCTGTTACCCTAAAAACTACATTTCCCAGGAGCCCACTGACTTCCTGTCATTATTTGTTGATGTAGACAAGGGGATATATTGGGTGGGGTTCCTGGTCTCAGTCTCTTTGCTTCCTGGGTTGCAACTGTGGTGGAGCATGGTTTTTGAACAGGTAGATTAGTCATGGGCATGTGGTTTTATTTTGTTACCTTTTTATTTCTTTATTTCTAATGATCATTAATAAATCTTTTAAAATATAATCTTTTTAAGTATTGTACATTATTTTAATTTTTACAGGATCAAGTTGTGTGACCTTGAGCAAGTCACTTAACCTTAGTTTCCTGGCCCTTGCCATGATTCTACCTTGGAATGAAAACCTAGCATTTATTCCAGTACAGAAGATAAAGAATAAGGGAATTGGATTAAGCATTCATTCTTTACAGTCCCTCCCAGGGTTTACATAAACTATTCTATGTGCATTCTAAGCTCTCTAAAATCTATTCCAAGATCTCACAGTCTATAGGTTTTTGTTTTTATTTTTTCTCCAAAGTTTGTTCTCAGCTTATATATTTTGTTTCCTTGGGTGCCTCTCAGATCTAACATTATGTTCTAAAAGTCTGACCAGTTATGACATCCTATGTTCTAAGGTCCTTCTCTCTCTTAAGATCATTTCTAGACTTCAGCATTTTAAATTCTAGGTATCTCCTAGATATAACATTCTAGATTCTGAGTCCCAAAGCAGCTCTGATATTGCATGTTCTAAGGCCCTTTCCAAGATCTGACCTTCTCTAATCTAAGGTCATGTCTCAGATCTGATCTCTCTAGGCACCTCCAAGCTTTGACAGTCTAGATTCTAAGGTCCTTTCCACATGTACAACTTAGTGGAATTGCTTGATGGCTTGGGTGGGGGGGAAGAGGGAAGGGAAAGAACATGAATAACCATGGAAAATTATTCTAAATTAAATAAATAAATAAATGGATGGATGCATAAATAAATAAATTAAGTAAGGTCCTTTCTAGCTCTGACAATCTGTATTATTTTTGTTGCCATTGTTCTAAGAGTGTCTCTGAGCACTGACAACCCATGTTCTATGGCACCACTCAGATCTAACATCATGTTCTAAGATTCTACTCTCCTCCCCTAGATCTGATATCCCATTTTTGTGTTCTCAGACATCTCCCAGCCGTGACATTCTACATTCTAAGGTCCTGAAAAAGTTGGTGGTGCAATGGGTAGAACATTAGACCTAAAGTCAGGAAGACGTGAGTTCAAATCCACTCTCAGACACTTACTAGCTATGTGACCTTGTGCAAGTTACTTTACTTCTACCGACCAGGTTCCTCAACTATAAAATGGGGGAAATAATAGCATCTACCTTCCACGGCTGTTGTGGAGACAGAATGAAAGAAATAATACATGTAAAGCACTTAGCTACATGCCTGGCACATAGAAGGTGCCACATGGGTACAATCTAATATAACTGACTTCTCTACTAGCAGCCATTCAATGATCCAGGACAATCCTGAGGGACTCATGAGAAAGATGCTCTCCACATTCAGAGGAAGAACTGTGGGAGCGGAAACATAGAAGAAAAACAACTCCTTGATCACATGGGTCAATGGAGATATGGTTAGGGATGTAGACTCTAAAGGATCACCCTGGTGCAATTATCAATAACATAGAAATCGGTCTTGATCAATGGCACATGTAAAACCCAAAGGGAATGCACATCAGCTATGGGAGGGGAGGGAAAGAACATGAATCTTGTAACCATGGGAAAATAGTCTAAATTAATTAATTAAAAATTTCAATTAAAAATAAAAAGGTGGGGGCAGCTGGGTAGCTCAGTGGATTGAGAGCCAGGCCTAGAGATAGGAGGTCCTAGGTTCAAATCTGGCCTCAGACACTTCCCAGCTGTGTGACCCTGGGCAAGTCACTTGACCCCCATTGCCTAGCCCTTACCACTCTTCTGCCTTGGAATCAATACACAGTATTGACTCTAAGATGGAAGGTGAGGGTTAAAAAAAAAAAGGTGCCACATAAATGCTTATTCTCATTCCTTTCCCCCATTTCTCAGCTTTCTGACATACCAATGATCTAAGGTCCTCCCTAGCTCTAACGTTCTAGGTCTAAGGATTTACCTTCTAGCTCTGCTATTCTCTGTTCTATGGTCCCTCTAAGCTGTCACATGATAATAATAACTAACATACTTAAAGAGCTTTACAATTTGCAAAGGACTTTGGAATTATTATTTATTTGACCTTTATAAAAATCCCAGGAGGCAGATGCTATTATTATCATCCCTATTTTACAATTTGGGAAATTGAGGCAGGCATAACTAAAGTGAGATGCCTAGAGTCACAAACCTAGTAAGTGTCTGAGGTTGGATTTGAACTCTGGTCTTCCTGAATCCAGATCTAGTATTCTATCCATGGCACCATCTAGTGGTCTCCCATGTTCTGTATGCTAAGGTCCCATTCCAGCTCTGACATTCCCATATACCTTAAGGTCTTTCTTAACTCTGACATTTCCTATTCCAAGGCCCCTCTCCGCTCTGAAATTCCCTGTTCTCAGGTCCTGGCCAATGCCCACGTTCTGAGTCTGAATAGTCAGAAACCTTCAGAGTTTTTGGTTGTCCTTCCAAAGTCTCTGACAGTATCTCATATGTCTCAGGGGAGAGCCTTCTGTGAAGTCCTCATTGGTTTCCAGCTCCCCAGAATTTGCAACAGCAGTTTGAACAGTCATCACATCTCAGGGTCTAGATGTCCTTGGGCTGAAGGAAACCCTAGAGAAAAGCTGGTAGAGCTGCCTTCAACAACACCATCATTAAATGCAAATATCCAAGCTTTGGGAACAAGAACTCCCTATTTTACAAAAATTGCTAGGGAAACCTGAAAGTGGGAACTATGAATATAGTCCAACATCTCACACTGTATGCCAAGATAAGGTCACAATGGCTCCATGATTTAGACATAAAGTGTCACATCATAACAAAGTTAGGGGGTGCATGAAATAACTGTCAGATCTATGGCTAAGGGAAGAATTTTATAATCAAATATGAGCTAGAACACATTATAGGAAGTAAAATGATCATTCTGATTACATGAATTAAAAAATGTTTGCACAAACACAATCAATGCAGCCAAGATTAGAAGGAAGCAGAAAAATGGAAAGAAAATTTTTGTAGCAATTCTCTCTGAAAAAGGTCTCATTTCTCAAATATTTAGAGAACTGAATAAAATTTCTAAGAATTCCCCATTTGTTTAATTTTATTATTTATATAAGCTATATGGTTATGTTATTTATATGAATTTTTCTTTAATTTATAAGCATTCCCCAACTGATAAATAGTCAAAGGATACAGACAGTTTTTAAAAGAAGAAATCAAATTTTATTTAGAGTCATATAAAAAGTACTCTAAATTACTATTGATTAGAGAAAGCCAAATTAAAACAACTCTGAGGTACCATCTCACATCTATCAGATCGGCTAATATGGCAGAAAAGGAAAATGCCAAATGTTGGAGAACATGTGGGAGAGTGACAAATGTTGGAAAGGATCTGGGGAAAAAAAGGGCGGGGTATTGATGTCCTGATGGTAAAGCTGTGAACTGATCCAACCATTCTGGAGAGCAATTTGGAACCAGAACCAAAGGGCTATAAAACTGTGTATACCCTTTAGCCTAGCAATACCACTATTGGTCTAGAACCCAAAGAGGTCAAAGATAGGAATAAAGGACCTATTTATACAAAACAGCAGCTCTTTTTGTGGTGACAAAGAATTGGAGATCTAGCGCATCAATTGGGCTCAACAAGTTGTGGTATATGATGGTGATGAAATTGTGCTATAAGAAATGACAAGTGGGATACTTTCTGGAAAATCTGGAACGATTTGCATGGACTGACTCAAAGTGAAATGAGCAGAACCAGAAGAACAATGTCCATAGTAACAATAATATTGTCTGATGATCTGAATAACTTTGTTCTTCTCAGCAATACAATAATCCAAGGAAATTTCAAAGGACTTATGACAAAAAATGCTATTCACCCTCCAGAGAAAGAACTTAATAGAATTGAAATGTTGATTGAAGTATTTTTTCTTTACTTTTTTTGTCTGTGTTTTCTTTTGTAACGTGGCTTATATGGAAATACACATATAATCTATATTAAATTATTTGTCTTCTCAAGGAAGCAGGTGTGAACAGAAGGAGGGAGAGAATTTGGAACTCAAAAATTTTGAAATGGATGTTAAAAATTGTTTTACATGTAATATAATATACATATACATATATATACACATTTCCCCTCAAAATCAGTTAAACTTGGCAAATGCATGTTCCTCAAATATGTCAGTTCAGATATAACTTTTGTTAATTTATAAAAGGCAAATACTCTGCTTATAGACTCCAGGATGCTTCTATAAGGAAAAAGCTCACCTTGAGACAG